>NW_026852458.1:0-171894 GCF_026571515.1 Ruditapes philippinarum
TCTCTTCCAATTTGACAAAAAATAGTGTTAATAAACATGTGTAAGATACACTTCCTTAACACTTTTTTAATTTCCCAATAATTTTAATAAAAGTAATAGTAGCATTTTTATCATTTTGCTTTTATGAAATTCATTGCCACCTCATGACACAGTTTTATTACATGCAATTCTTTGGTCAATTTCAGAGAGCAACAGTTGACAGACACAGATCTCGCACTATTTACTGTAGAGGATTTAATGGCCTTAGATTCTATGCAGGCTGACACGGAGTTATATGATCAGCAACCAACCATAGAAGAATTTGACAGTGAATTTGATGAAATTATTTCATTAATAACAGAATTACAAAATGAGTCAGTCAATCTTCCTACTGATTTAAATATGGAAACAATTCTGAATAATATTGAATGTAAAACTGTGAAAACACCAATGCAGTACAATAGTAACAAGATACTGAAAGAGATAGACCAACTTAAATACATCCAGTTCTGCAAGAATGAATATTGTAAATTGTCATCTTTCATTGAAGATTTAAAGATTAACCCGGCAGAACCTGTGTCAGCAAAAAATCTCTCTGAATTTTACAGCAAAGTACATAATTACCAAATCAGTGCTGAATTCAGAATGAACTGTTTAATGCTTTTTGAAAACACAAGCTTTGGTGAAGATCATCTGCATATCTGTTTCAATATTTCAAATGAAATAAGAAAGTATTTGTTGAAGAAGAAGGCTGAACTACACTTAACGAAACTTATAAGTACCCCAGTTATAGTTTTCAGCATAAATTATGATATGATTAACGCAAATATTTAAAACTTATGCTGTGTAAAGTTTAATCATATTTTTAACATTTCATAACAAAAAATTCATTTATAAACAACTCAAACTTAACAAAAAAGATCATAAACCGAGATGACTACCAGTACACAAATTCGCACCAGAGTCTTATGAAGTCAATATCGCATATGTCCACCGTTTGCGTTAATTACTTCTAAGCACCGTGATCGCATTGACATAATGAAATTTCTAAAATAAGCCACTGGGATATTAGCCCATTCTTGCATTAGTCGGTTGTGTAGTTCTCTTTGGTTGGTGGGTGCATTCGGGCCTCTGTAGACACGCCGGCCAAGTTCATCCCATATGTTCTCAATCGGGTTGAAATCGGGCGACTTTGACGGCCAGGGCAGTACGTTGACATTCTGCTGTTGCAAGAGTGCCCGTGTTGTGCGTGCAGTGTGGCTCGTTGCCCCGTCTTGCATTAGTGTCATGCCCCTGTTCTGTTGAATAATGGGAATGGCAACGGGGCGAAGAATTTCGTTCTGGTAACGAGCTGCATTTAAGTTCCCTTGAATTGCAACAAGTGGTGTTTTAACGTGGAGTGAATTCCAGCCCATATCATTACAGAGCCGCCGCCGAACTTATCTTTTTCTACGACGCACGCATCAGCATAACGCTCACCACGTCGGCGGTACACACGGGTTCTCCCATCATTTCCCTGAACATTGAAACGGGACTCATCGGTAAACAAGACTTGTGCCCAGTCCGCACGTGTGAATCTCAGATGAGTCCTCGCCCAGCGGACACGTGCACGACGGTGGTGTCCACGCAGTACAATTCCCCGATACGGCCGTCTGGCACGAATACCAACGGATCTGAGGCGCAATCGGACTGTGTTGCTGCTGATTGGCCGTCCGTGAGTCCCAAATGTCGCCCTTGCTGTTTCTACTGCTGTGCGCTTCCGCTGGCGGAGGTGCGATATAACCATAAACCGGTCTTGTCTGCGTGTTGTCACTCTACCACGTGGTCTCCTCGGAAGATTGGCGACACTTCCGGTACGTCTGTACTTTGAGGCCAGTCTAGTAATAGACTTCTTTGTAACACGCATTCTTCGGGCAACCTAGAAAAAAAACACAAAGGATTACAAGGTTCATAATACTGATATGCAACGGGCTTGTCGTAGAATGCATGCACTGAAATGCAATAAAACGAACAATGGGTATTGAACCACATACCTGCTCTAAAATTCCAATAGCGATTGCACGTTCTTGCAACGACATACGAGCCATGTTTTGTGTTTTTATGTTAGGCACATCTACACTCTATCGATACATGTTTATATTGGTCATTATGGACAGTTGCACGAAGTGCACGTGCTCGTTTTCGATTTTCAACGACCACTCTCAAAGTATGGTTTTGCATGGTTAATTTTGCATAAATTCATTTTGAGCAGACGACAAATTGGGGCATTACATATAATCATTATCTAATGTGCATATTTTTAAAATAACACGTGTTTAATGCAAGTTTGTTTTTGGGGTACTTATAAGTTTCGTTAAGTGTATTTACTGTCAGTCAGAGAACTACATCAAGGAGAGCAGTGTCAAATGCATCACATGCACGTGTACGCTATGTAGGTGGTTACTGTATTGCAAAAATAAGACATAAATATATACAGAAGAAAAAAAGCCATATGTATAAGACAGATGCATCTGGTCAAGCATTGTTTGAAGAATCTATGCTAGCTGTCAGTATTCTAGATGGGTTAAAGCTAGATGAACATCATGTTATATCCACCACCAATGAGCCAGAATCTTTACTAGATGTTAGTAGAAGACAAAAAGGTAATAGATCACTTACCAACATTTCGGATGAACTCTTCCACTTTTTCAAAAAGCTAACAGAAATATGTTTGTCTCTATTTATTGATGAAAATTTTAATAAGTATGGTGGCAATTTGTTTGAACATATCAGAACTGAAATAATGGAAAAAAGTGATTTATATAATCAGTTTTGTGAGGTTGTAGACATCAGTATAAATAGAAATGAAGAGTTTGATTCAGAGACAGTTAATAAAGAGCTCAGAAACAAACAAATAAGTAATGTGTATAAGAAAATTATAAAATTGTTCTTAATGGTAATGGTCAATCAATTCAGGAAGGATATCTTGGAAAGTTTCAATATCCAAAAAAAGATGGCTCACAGGAAGCAAATCAGAGTGTCACAGACAGATAAAACAAAATCTGACAAAGGTAAGGAGAGTAAAAAACTAGAAATGTGTCCATAGGACACTGATGCCCCCACACGCCACTGTTCTGTCAATCTTATGACTCTAGGTCAAATATTTTTTGGACTACATGTGCCACAAATTGAAAACTAAAAATCAACAAAGGGCCATAATTCTGTTAAATTTGGTCGCAGCAAAAATTCCTTCCTTTACTACCATCTACACATTAAGGTTGTTAATCCCTGGAAGTTTAAGTAAAATCTGCCATCCGGTTTAAGAGGAGTTGCGTTCACAAAATTTCTACATAGTATATAATGAAAAAATCACCACAAAGGGCCATAATTCTGTTAAATTTGGTTGCAGCAAAATTCTTTCCTTTACTGCCATCTACACATTAAGGTTGTTCATCCCTGGAAGTTTAAGCAAAATCTGCCATCTGGTTTAAGAGGAGTTGCATTCACAAAATTTCTACATAGTATATAGTGAAAAAAATTCAACAAAGGGCCATAATTCTGTTAAATTTGGTCGCAGCAAAAATTCCTTCCCTTACTACCATCTACACAATAAGGTTGTTCATCCCTGAAAGTTTAAGCAAAATCTGCCATCCGGTTTAAGAGGAGTTGCGTTCACAAAATTTCTACATAGTATATAGTGAAAAAATCAACAAAGGGCCATAATTCTGTTAAATTTGGTCGCAGCGAAAATTCCTTCCTTTACTACCATCTACACATTAAGGTTGTTCATCCCTGGAAGTTTAAGCAAAATCTGCCATCTGGTTTAAGAGGAGTTGCGTTCACAAGATTTCGGGACGTACGGACAGACGGACGGACGGACGGACAGACGTACGGACACTCGGACGGACAAGTGCAACGCTATATGCTCCCACTCTGTGGGGGCATAAAAAAGTGCTTTAATTGAAAATGTAAGTGAGGATCTTGAACAAGCTGGGCATGTTTATAAAAGTAAAGGAAAGGGACGAAAACGAAAGACTGTAAGTGTTGAAAGAGAAGGAGAAGAAGAAAAGGCCACACGAGGAAAAAGATTAAGGCGAAAGATTGTTAGAATGGACAGTAGTTCAGATGAAGAACTTACCGAAATTGCACAGACGACTGCAGCTCACACAAAACAAAGAAAGGACAAAGATATTTCAAAATCTCCTGAGGCAGAATTTATTAACGAGGACATTGCACAGCCAAGTACATCAGGTATAAATGTAAGACCTGCACAAAGGAGTCGAAGAAACAGTACTGATAGCTCCACAGATGAAGATAAAATGAAAAAAAGTGAGGAAGTGACAGAGCTAAAAGTCACCGAAGAAACAGGTGAAGTAGGTAGTGAAAATATTGATGAAAGTGAAGATATTGATGAAAGTGAAGAAAAGTGTAAAGTTTGTGATACAGTCAATAAAGAGTTTAAAGGTGAGATCCTGTGGATACAATGTGATGGCTGCAATGGCTGGCTTCATCGAGCATGTGCTGGACTTCAGCACCATATGAAGTGGAAAAAGGCAACTCGAAAGGGAGCCAAGTTTTATTGTTGTGACTGCAAATAATCAATTATTTAAAACTAGGGATTAAACGATGATCGAGTATAATCGAAAATTGATCGGTTATAGAACCGATCGGCGATGATCGATTACAAAGTTTAATAATCGATCATCGGTAATTTATTTTCTTGCTGTTACTTAAGTGACTAACTGTATTATAACAACACTCTAAATTAAAGCCATTTGTTTGAAACAATAATTTTCATTCAATTGAATATGAAAGCATACTGGTGACCATTGAGTTAATAGTTGACAGGCATGCTAGTTTAAAGGTATACTATGCTCAAATTTGACATTAGAAAATATTTAAAATTGCTATACCGTCTTATTTGTAGATATAAAATAAACATGTTTTGACTTCACACAAAGAAGATATGTTATGTATAAAATTATTCTACACACTATAGGTGGTTGCAATATCAATATATAGTGTCATTAAAAAAACTGGTAGTTTTGTTAAGAACAGACCGACCAACTTAACTTGTTTCCATACATAGTTTATTCATTCCTTTATAGAAAGTGAGATACATGTATAATAATTTCATAGATTTTAATGAATTTATTTGATTAAAATATTTTATTCAAGGATGAGCATACTTATATCTTAAAACTAATTTATTTCAGTTGAAAAAGTGGTGGTCACATGGAAATGGAATTCTTATAAATATTAAAGCATGATATGTACATTATATTTTTTTACTTTGTTATCATAAATGTTTCGATTATATAATCGATGATTGATCGAAAAGGGTTGTTCGATTATTTTCGATGATCGATTATGATTTTTGTCCGATTAAGAAACCCTATTTAAAACAGTACTTTAAAACTTTAGAGCTAGCCAATATCAATTAATATTTGTAATTTTTTTATACCAAGATCACTTTAACTTTACCATTGAACTTACCAGGTTACAATCGACATTCTTGTGCTTGTGATAAAACTAGTGTGATAAAACTAGACCGATGAATATAAAAACAGTGCTTTATTTGTGTAAATACGGAAAACACGCAACTTTAAAAATTCCGCCAACAATCAGCTGTTTACTGGTTTCCTCTTATTTGATAGTTACCGAATTCTTATTGTTGGAAGCCGGGCACCAGAGGCGAGCTACCAGAAGTGACCAATCGGAGACGCGTTTACAAATATGTTGCGTGCGCATTCCCTTCGAAATATGGCTGCATAGATGTTGTGATTTACACGGTGGAGAGGAAAATCGTTGTGTCTCTTAACTGTTGTCTGAAAGGCTATCATTTTTACATGTAAGTGTATTGATTTAATGTATTTCTTATGAATCTTGTGCAACTTTGGTGCTGAACGGCGAATATTACATGTTTTAGGCCTGTGTATAGACAGCGGAGTTTCCGGCCAGGAATCTTCCGACCAACACAAATGTCAAATTTGTGGCGTCATATTGCAGGTATAAAATAAACCTCGTGGAAAACGAATGATTTTCGAGGCAGAGAAATTCGTTCCACGTAACCTGCCACCAAAATTTTGGAAATTGACCGATGATTGTATGAGAAATTGACGTTACAAGCAATGACATTAGTTTTTTCCCATTGAGAATGCCTGAGAGATGAATACCTTGTAATAAATTAACAATAGAATTTTATATTTTTGTTGGAAACTATTAATTTGATTATAATATGCATATTGGATAGTGTTTTACAGGTTTCAGATGATCATTTTTTATTTTTGAAAATATGGGGGGGTTGTAGTGTGGGGTTGGGGGGGGGTGGGGGTCCAGGTCACGCGACGGGCACCTTTGGTATGCATATAGAGTAAAAATCGTTTTTGGAGTAGTTCTCGGCAACTACTGGCTTGAATTCAACAAAACTTCTTTAGGGATTTTGTATTTATCTATTTTATGGGAATCATCAATATTAAGAGGAAATGCGCATATCGTCGGCTTGTTCCGGTCAGACACTTTAACTCAGAGTTATGGCCCTCGATAAGTTATGCAGTATGCATATGGAGTAAAAATCGTTTCCGCGCTACTTCTCTGCAACTACTGGCTGGAATTCAACGAAACTTTGTGGGAACCTTCAATACCAAGAGGAGATTAGCAAATTGTCGGTTTGTTCGGGTAAGACACTTTAACTAAGAGTTATGGCCCTTGATTAGTTATGCAATATACATATGGAGTAAAAATCGTTTCTGGAGTAGTTCTCTGCAACTACTGGCTGGAATTCAACGAAACTTTATGGGAATGATCAATACTAAGAGGAGATGTGCATATCGTCGGCTTGTTAAATTCAGACACTTTAATTCAGAGTTATGGCCCTTGATTAGTTATGCAGTATCCTTATAGAAAAATATTTGTTTCCTCGCTACTTCTCTGCTATTACTGGCTGGAATCCATATGGGATACTAAGAGTAGATGTGTATATAGTTGCCTTGTTCCAGTCAGATACTTATAACTCAGATTTATGGCTCTTGATTAGTTATGTAGTTTGCATACATCTCATTGGCATCTCCAGATTTTACTATTTTACACAAAATTCTGGAAATAAAGTGATCCCTCGGAAGCATTAATCACAACAAAATAACATAAGAATTGCAGACTCGGTTTGATTGAGTCTGTACATGAGGGATAATGAATAAGTGCAGCATCCCTCACGCTCCCTAGCACTGGCTTGAGCGGTACTCAATTCTCAACACTTTATAGTGTTGGCACCAATGATCCCGAAGGACCAGAAAATATAACAACACTGAAGTGAAGTACGGGGCAACTTTTTACGGCTGCCACACGAGTTATGGCTCTGTTATTGCCCTGAATATTTATCAAATTCAAAGAATATTACTATTTACGCCATGATTAATATATAAATAAAGACTTATGTCTTCAGTTGTTGTGTTGATAATAACAAGTACTCGGCGGGGGATATAAATTCAACGAATTTGCTTGTTATAATGTGCATTATTATAAAAAACAAATTATACAAACTGATACAAATTTAATAATCGTAACTTTGACATGAACATACATAAAGCTTCATTTTGAAAACGTTATTCACTGGAAAAGCGTTGTAGTGTTGTAGTGCCGTAAAACCATTTCACCTGGCTATATATATTTTATTATATACCATGCCAGGCAAAAATCAACATAAATTAATACAGTAAAACACTTTGTTTGCCAACTAATATAAATGGATAAGGATTTTATTGTTTATTACATTTATTTTGATTTATAGTTTTTCAAAAAATATGATAAACAAGATCAACAAGGAAAGGCGGCGTTCAATGAACGCAAAACATATTATTCACAAGTCCAATGGATCAATGATCGAGATCAATGTTAATTTATGTTAATTTTCATGACATGATGAATAAGGTGTTATATTAATTTGTTATACAAAATTCTTACATTATGTTATGATGCTTTCCCATTTCTCACCGAATCATTCATTGTGATTTCATTTACCAAATAACACAATTTCATCTTTTTCTAAAGAAATTAATCAGAGAAATTGAATTAATTATTAGACTTTAATTTCAAATTGAAGTGTAGATTTGTTTTATTGTTTCACGACATAGATTTATCCTGTATTATACCTCATTAACATACATTAAGCTTCATTTTGAAAATAATATTCACTAGAACTGTTGTTAGTGTGCCGTAAAACCAACCAAACAAACACAATCAACTATGAGGTCTTATGTCATTAAGTTGATTTATAGTTGATGTTGGCATGCAGTGATGCCATGGACCGGATGCATAATAATACTTCCTTAATATTAAAATGTTAAATACTGCTTAAACCGGTGTATACGAGCGTTGACAGTAATTTGCATTTCCCAACAAGCTCAATCAAACCGACCCTGCATCATTTTCAATTTTGTCGTTTTGTGCGTTCCTAAGAGAGTTTCATTATTGTTTTCTCCTTATTTAATAAAGCCTCACATATCGACCTTATAATCGACCGATTGTTACCTATACACAACTATGACGCCCTAGCACCGCCTTATGCATAATTTCTTGTAAGACATTATTCATTGTTACAAATACATTCTGATTAATGCTCTTTGGACAATGTTAGTGCAGCTTATACTTGACAATGATAGAAAATGGAAAGATCAACAAAATTATGGGAAACAAACATGCAAATTTTAAAGAAAATGTACATTAGTTTTCACATCATATGGACTTATTTTAACGCCTAAATATCCCCTTTTGATACCTCAAATATAGTTAAACCTGTAACAATTTTTTTCTTAATTTATTGTAAGTAAATAAAGTCTTTAAATCATACACATTTCCACATTTCGAGACAGTAAGCATTATATTATATTTCTACATTTTTAATATAGTTAATTCTATAGCTAACGTCAACCGCCTCTGTGGTCGAGGGGTTAGAGTCGATGACTTCTAATCCAGTTACCTCTCTGGCGTGGGTTCGATCCCCGAGAGATGCTTTGGTAGTTTAGCGCGGAGGAAGGTAGTTTAGTACTGGTGTAACTCTCCAGGAACGATGGTTAGGAAACTACCCGCCTATATGACTGAAATACTGTTGGGAAAAGGCGTAAAATGAAACAAACAAACAAACTATAGCTAACGTACCTGAATGTCATATTTCTTACACGGGCGATGGACTCCAACTGAGACCAAATCAATTTAATTGGATTAAAATCTGGATGATCAGGTGGTAGTTGAAGGACCTTTTGACCATTTTGCCAACAACTTCCCCCGTAACCACTCCCCAAAAGTTCACCTTTTCTCTCAGGTCGAATCACAAAACGAAATTTTTTATGGTTGTTTTGGTCAAACCCTTTCCTTGTTCCACTTTTCCCAAAAAAAATTTCCCTTTGTTGGGGGGGCTTTTTGATTTCTGAATTCGGGTTTTGCCAAAACTCTTGCATGTGTAGGAGGTGTCTAACCATGTTTGATCAACATATATAAAATGGAAGTCTCTTTCTTCTAAGTGTATTTTCCTCTTATAAAACGCCATCCTCTGTACAACACTAAAATGACACTTGGGGTTATGTGCGTGGCTCCCCTTCTTGATCCACACTTGTATACACTATGTCTATTTTTATCGAGCAAACCGTACGTCAACATATTTTTGCATATTATTATGACCTGGTCAGAACGTAAAACTTGTTTCCCTTTATTTAAAAAAGTCCCTAAAATATCATATTTTCATAAAGATAACAACGTACTCTTTTCTTTGATGTGAGACGACTGGAATGGGTTTGGGCACTGTTTACACTGTCATTTATGCCGAGAACCAACGGTTCCAACGGTTACTTCACCTGATCAGTACAGAAACCGGACAAATTATCTAACGAATTAAACACGTGCTCTTTTTTACACGGAATCACCACACCCGGAAGATTTTATCCAGTAAGTTTGAAAACAAATGAATACCGTGAAATTATAGAAAAAAAACGGTGAAGATGTGGAAAACAAGCCACTGAATATCTTGGTAATATTCTTTTAAACATGTCGGATAAGTTTTGAGGACAACTTTGTAATTTAATTGTTGTACAAACTCAGAATTATATAAAATAAGATATAAAAAATTTTAAAAAAAATTGGGGCGGGGCAATTGGGAAAACATAAGTGATTTAAGTTTCTTTCTCAACATATATGAAAAATACAATTAGAAGGGGGGGCGAAGTTTAAAAAATCTGTTTCGGTAAATTTTTTAAATCAAATTTTTAAAAGCCCTTTATTGTAAGATACAGTCTTTTTAAATTGTAAACAAATTTTTACCCCCGTAGTCTCCAGAAAAGGGGATGCTAAAGAACAATTTCCCGATAATAATATTAAAATTATGGATAAATTACCCTTTTTTGTTTCTCATGAAAATCCAAAAGAAGTTCACATCTCAATGATTTGTGATTCTACAGTAAATAATAATCAACTTTTTAAAAAGGTAATTTTCAAAGATAATGGAACATTGGAATTATATATGGGTGAAACGTGTGTAGATCTCAATGAATACGATATTGATAATTCTTACACACCAATCAAATAGACATACAAATTATTTGCAAGTTGGTACCAAAATTAAGAATTTGTCACGGTATAGAGTAAAAAAAAATTGAATATTTGGGACATGAAAAAATGAAAATATACAGAAGTCTCAACTGCAGACGAATATTAAAATTTCTAAATACTTCACACGCTTGTTATTTTTGTAGAAAACTGAGACTCAAGAAAACACAAGCAACATCTTCACCGTCTAAAATGTCAAAATGTCAAAAGTTCCATCATCTTCAATCCATTTTAAAAGAACCTGATGCGACCATCCAATGCACAGAGTCAAATTCTTTAGATTCTCATTTTGTAAATTGTGAAACTGTAGTTCTGAAAGAAAATAACGATAACGATGTGCCAAAAAAAGCTTGAATAAGGTCTTCCATACGCATGTTGTGACAATATGTTAGATATGCTTGTTGATCGACAGAAAAAATTGTCCAGAAATCATAGAGGTAGACGGTGGAATAAAAACACTAAAAAGTACCTTCCTTTTTTTGGGGGAAAGGAGAAAAAAAAATTTGTAATGTTTTCAGGATAGAAAAAGTTTTACCCTTTTTCCGTCTCCCGAAAGTTTCCCTTTTTTGATAAAAAAGCAAAATTTTTAAATTTCAGATTTTTTTCAAATGTATGGCTGAATCAGTCCAAAATCTTCAGGGGAGATAATTGAAAAACCAGGCAAAATAGAGTTATGGTTCTTTGACACTGCACTCTCCCTCAATGCCCTCTTCCACTGTATAAAGGGTTTCAAAAAAATTTAATCTAAGGGGTTTTAAAAGGTTTTTGCCCCCGGGGAACAAGAAAACCGGAGGGACAAAAGGGAAAGGGGCAGAGGGAAACAAAGCCCCGACAATTTGCCCCCCCAAAATTTTTTGGGGAGCAAAAAAAGGGCTTATAAAGGGGGACCTATCATAAAAATAGAGCGAAATTTTTAAACCTTTGACCCCGGGCCCAAAAAATTCCTAATTTCATTGCAAATAAAATTTTTTACTTTTTAAAAGAAAAAACAAATAATGTTATGCAGCTAGGTTTAGTTTCATAAATTTTTTTATAAATTAAAGGCAAAAAAATTCTTTTTAAATTTTGTTTTTGAAGGGTTTGATCCCCAGATCACATGGGTTTAGAAAACCCAAATCTTTGTGTTTCAACCGTGATATTATTTTTTTCGTAAAATTGGTCCGACTTCAGACTATTCAATTTAAAGACCCAGCTTAAAGAAATTTAACATCACTCATGCAATACCCTTTAAAACGGGGCAATTTTTAAAAACGGGCCACGCCTCCAAAATTCATGCAAATTGGGTCATGGAAATTTGAAAAGCTTTAAAAAAGTTTTAAAAACTTTTTAAAGTTAAAAATAAATTTGAAATTTAAAACATTTCAATGGCATTTCAAAACTCATTTCAAAAATGAAAAATGGGCCCTCATGCTTTTAGTAGTAAAGAAATAATGAAAAGTTGGTACATTAATCGCACAACATGTAAATATTTATAGAAAATAAAAATCTTTTACTTTTCTTACAATCTTAGTGCTTTTCTCATAGGTTTAATTTTATTGTTCGGGAGCGTGAAGCTTTGAGGGTTTTCCCGGGCAAATTTCCCAAACAATTAAAATTTGGTTTTACCATACTAATCCTCTAGTATTATTTGAGTTTTCGTATAACCTTTTTCTGTGCTGCACAGCTACTGGATAAAAACCATCCTGAAGAGGTGACTACAAAAAAATTTTTTTCCTGGTTTTCCCACTTTTCCTGAATTTCATCCCAAATCACATAAAAATTTGGTGAAAAAAAATTAATTTTGGGTTAAAAGTCCAAATTTATCTTATTTCCTGTATAAATTTTGTTTTTTAAAAAAGGGGAATCCTCAAAAACATTTTTTAGTCCTGTCAGTTTATTTCTGCTCGAAACCCATAAAAAAATTTTCCTTGTTTATAGCTTCCTCAGTTTGGCTAAAGGGAAAATTTTAAAAAACCCCATTTTCGATTAAAACCCAGGTCTGACAAAACGCTGGGGGGCCGCTGTTAATTAGTAATATCACATGTTGAATGCCAAAAAGAAGGACAACTGAATTATTCCCAAGTAAGGGACAGTCATGAGAAATTTTCTCTTCAAAAAATGAACCCCCCTCCCGTGACCACAAAAAACAAAAGAAGTATCGGGATAATGGGGTTTTAATTTTCTTTTTGGTTTTTAAGGCAATTTCCCTTGTTTATCTGACAAATAGTTATTTTTTCATTTTGGTTAAATTTTTTTCTTTAAATTTTTTTTTTTTTGGGAAAAAAATTTTTTTGGGTTTTTTTTGAAAATGGGGTTTTTAGATATTATTAATCTTTTTTGGGGGAATTTTCGGAAAATCTGGGGTACCAAAAGTAGAAATGTATAAATATAAAAACAATGTATCAAAAGAGAGTGACCGTAGTTAAAATCAGGATAGTAAGAAAGTCTTGAACAGGATACCTATATGTGTACTTTGATACTGAAAGATAAATTATGGAGGAAATTAAAAAATATCAAACAAAATTTATTTATATTTAAAGGGGTGGCATGAAAAAATTATATAAAACTGTGGCAGAAATCACGTTTTTTTTTAAGGAAGTGGTTTTAAAAACCCCAAATTTTTCCCAAATTTATAATAAAATTCGGGGTTTATTGAAAGGCTTTTAAATTAAAAAATCATTATGCAGTTTTTCCCCAATAACAAAAAACCCCTTGGGAAAAATTGTGTATAGGGTTTCTTTTTATATTTGTAAAAAAGCTTTTTTTAATGCACATCCAAACCCATATAGTGCTTTTTTATTTTTTATAAAAACTGATTTAATAAGTTGAGTTTTAAATTTCAAAAGTTAAGGGGGTTTTGAATAGAAAAGGGCAATTTTATTGGGCAAAAAAATTTAAATTCCCAAAAACTAAAAAAGGTTGAAAATAAAAATTACAAAAATGTTTGACGATCTGGGGACGAACTGTTGGAATTTTTTTAAACTTTCAAAAATTGTTTTAGCGAAGTAAATTTTCATAGGTAATAAAATTTTATAATCAATGACATATTGATACATCTTGATGTTTAAACCAATAGACTTAATTGACTTTAAATATATTTTGTGAGCACATTTTTGTTTTGTATAGAGGGTATTTAATGAGTATATTTTCCATACTAAATTCATAGTTGTGGCGAGCATAATAAATATCTATACAATGAGATCAATTAATTAAATATTGACCGCCTCCGTGGTCGAGGGGTTAGAGTCGAAGACTTCTAATCCAGTTACCTCTCTGGCGTGGGTTCGATCCCCGGGAGATGCTTTGGTAGTTTAGCGCGGAGGAAGGTAGTCTAGTACTGGTGTAACTCTCCAGGAACGATGGTTAGGAAACTACCCGCCTATATGACTGAAATACTGTTGAAAAAAGGCGTAAAATGAAACAAACAAACAAACAAATTAAATATTGAATGTACACAAATATAACCGAAAATATTTTTTTTCGTTACATGTCCAAAATAGGAACGCTTAAAAATAGGGACGCCTTAGTGTAAACCCGCCCACATGCATTTTTTTTATATATTATTAGTTTAATTTTTTTATTGGGTTGGAAGGTTTTTTATTTTTCGGTTGTTTTCAATTTTTTAAAAAAGCCCGTTTATTAGGAAAGGGCCAAAAAACCTGTCAACAATATTTATAACTAATTAAATTTTAAACGTCAAAGATTTTTTCCCCAAAAGGAAAAATTTTTTACAAAATTTCAAAACGTGCAGTATTTTTAAATTTTCACCCCAAAATTTTTACAAAAGTGTAATATATTGTTATTTTAAATTGGCCCCTTTAAATTTCAATTCCTTTTTGCCGTGTTTTAAATTTTTTTGAAAAAACCAAATTTATAAAAATTATAATTTTAAATTAAAAATTAAGGCCCAGAAACTGGACAAGGGAGACAATATTTTTTTTTCCCGAAAAAATTTTAGTTAAAAATAGTGTTTTAAAAAATATTTAATATTTTTGAATCTGTTATAAAACAATTTTTTTCCCAAAAAATTTTAAAAGTTAATTTTCACAACTTTTTTAAACGAAATAAAAAAAATTTAAATAAACGATTGCTTTGGGAATATAAATTTCTTGACCCCCTTTAAAATTTCCCTTTTAAAACCAGGGGCAAAAAAGAAATGCGGTACGGGCCCGTTTTGCAAAATCCGGGCCCAAAACTATAAAAATATTTTTTGGGGGTTAAAAACAAAAGGGAGAAAGGAAGTTTACATTGTCTTCAAATTTAAAATTCCCATTGATCTTGGGGGGGCTTTTTTCCCACACAGTTTCCCTACACTTTAGTCATCAACGAATTTGCATGTATGGTGGGCAATTTTTAAAAAAAAAAAATTGGGGGAAAAGTTTTTTAAATTAATTTTCCAGGAGTTTTTTTTTTTAAATTTTTTTTTAATTTCTTAAGTTAAACCCCTCGTCCCGGGTTTTTTTTGTTTTTAGCCCCACCTGAGCTTTTCTCAGGGGGAGGGTTTTTAGGATCGGTGAAGGGGGTTTCCCTTTCGTCCTCCGGCCGTTACAAAATTTCTTTGTTTTAACACTCTAGCGGTTTGGAAATTTTGCCCTCAATCTCATCAAACTTGGTCAAAATGCTTAACTAAATTGGGGGAAAACTCCCGGGTGAGTTCGAAACCTGGGTATCTCGGAAAGAAAAAAATAGGTCACAAAGAGCTAAAAATAAAAAAAACCTTTTGAACCCATCAAAAAGGTCCTTTTTTACCCAATCATCAAAAATTTGGTTTAGGTTTTGTTAGGGGATAGCTCGGATGAGTTTGAACATGGGTCTACTCGGATGAAAAAGTAGGTCACAGGAGCTATAAAATAGAAAAAACCTTGTGAACACTCTAGTGGTCACATTTTTGAACCAATCATCATCAAACTTGGTCAGAATGCTTGTCTAGTCAATTGCTTGGATGAGTTCGAACATGGGTCATCTCTGATGAAAAACTAGGTCACAGGAGCTAAAAATAGAAAAACCTTGTGAACACTCTAGTGGTCACATTTTTGACCCAATCATCATCAAACTTTGTCAGGATGCTTTTTCAGATAATAGCTCGGATGAGTTCGAATATGGGTCATCTGGGATGAAAAACTAGGTCACCGGAGCTATAAATAGAAAAAACCTTGTTAACACTCTAGCGGTCACATTTTTGCATCAATTCATCATCAAACTTGGTCAGGATGCTTATCTAGTTGATAGCTTGGATGAGTTCGAACATGGGTCATCTCTGGATGAAAAAGTAGGTCACCGGAGCTAAAAATAGAAAAAAACCTTGTTGAACACTTTAGCGGTCACATTTTTGCATCAATCATCATCAAACTTTGATCAAGATGCTTGTCTAGGTGAAAGCTCGGATGAGTTTTGAACATGGGTCATCTCGGATGAAAAAACTAGGTCACAGGAGCTAAAAATAGAAAAAACCTTGTCAACACTAGTGGTCACAATTTTGACTCAATTGTCATCAAACTTGGTCAGGAAACTTGTCTAGGTCATTGCTGGGAATAAATCGAACATGGGACATCTCGGATGAAAAACTAGGTCACAGGACTAAAAATAGAAAAATCTTGTTAACACTCTAGTGGCTACTGTTTGATCCAAATATTTTGTTAATTGGTCTGAAAGTTTGTTTTGATGATTTCTTAGTCAAGATCGAACATGGGTCATCTTGGATGAAAAACTAGGTCACATCGCCCAAATATGGAAAAACCTTATTAACTTTCTAGTGGTCACATTTTCGACTCAATTATCATCAAACTTGGTCAGGATGCTTGTCTAGGTAATTGCTTGGATGAGTTCGAAATCGCATGTGAAACTAGGTCATCGGAGCTTAAAATAGAAAAATCTTGTTAACACTCTAGTTGCTACTGTTTTGATCCAAGTATCCTGGAAATTGGTCTGAAAGTTTGTTTTGATGATTTCTAGGTCAAGTTTGAATATGTGTCACCTGGGTAAAAAACTAGGTCGCACTGCTCAAATATGGATAATCCTTGTTAACACTGTAGTGGTCACATTTTTGACTCACCTGTCATGAGACTTGGTCAGAATGCTTGTCTAGGTAATTGTTTGGATGAGTTTGATAATTCAGGTGAGCGATCTAGGGCCATCATGGCCCTCTTGTTTACTTTGCTTTTTAAGTTCATTTGACTTGTTTTTGATTGTTTGGTCGGTTTGGTCATCATTTGCAGGTTTATTTATGATATCAAAAACGGAAGGAGTTAAAATAGAGTTGCAATTAGCATTGCCGTGACTAGATGATCATTCCTATATTTTTAGAATGGTTGCTTAATGTAGAGATTTCATTACCTGCAAATAATAACTGTAACTGTTTCTTGGTATAAAACTTATTATTGAAACACTCGGGATCCGATAACACGTCAGCTTAAAGTTTTAAATTGAAAACAACCTTTCCTGCAGACTTATCATTTATGATGTCATCTTTAGACAAAAGCGTTTGTTTTACTTTCTTTGTTCTCCATTACCTTTTCCGGTGGGCTTTTGATTTGGCTTCTTAAGAAATCTTTTCGATAATGTGAAGCAGATACATAGATAAATTTTGATATCACTCCATTAAATAATTCCAAAACCAATTTATCATAAGTGGAGTGGAAAAGTTTAAACCACTGTACTAATATTTTGCTTTTTACCGTTTCTCTCGTATTTTCCCGATGTTTGTATAAATATTTATCAGTTTCAAGTAATCTTAATTGATGGAAAGAATACAAATAATGAGTCAGTTATATTTGTTAACCCTTGTCTCATTTTTTTCTGGCTGTAGTTTCTAGACTGTGAGGAAATGATGAGCCATTAAATAAATCATAATTATGAAGAAATAATTTGATTTAAAAGATCTACTTTTTCGCTTCCAGTTTGAAGTTGTTTCGTCACGAAAGGTTTGAAAGTATTCATCACTTTGTTGAAAATTCTATGTAAGTGCAAAATGAATTCTGAAACCTTACATTAAAAGTTGTTTTCATTTTTATTATAGTCTTTTGTTTGTGAAGATTGCTACTTCTTGTAGCGGAGTGTTTGAATGATTTTGTTTTATTTCATCCAGAATTTTATCAACAGAGATGTATCAGGTATTGAAAATGCTGATTGCATTATGCCTGCTGTATTATAATTGCCTGCTGAAGTATTACATAATTCATTATTGTAATTATTATTTTCGGTTTCAATTTCAGATATGAGTTGAATGAAATGATCATCATACTCAAAATTGACAACATCATCATTGATTTTATCATGATGATGATTATCATTATAATAATGTTCATCATTTTCATTATTAAAATTATCCCAATCGATTGTAATGAATAGTTAAGATAATGCTTTTGAAGGAATAAACTCGCTTTTACAGCAAGTATTGGTGGGTAAAAAAGTTGGGAGTTTGACTGATATAAACGATATTCATGAGGCAGAGGCTTTTTCATTAAATGAGGCCTAAATTTACCTGCAAATTGTTGGCTGCAACTGCACGACCAAGAGCGACACAAAGTTTACCAGGTAGATTGGCATCTTCACGGTCAAGAACAACTGATTCAAGTGACATACCCTGTGACTTATGCATACTTATTTCAAAAGCCAGAACTATTGGCAATTGTTATCTTTTTGATCAAGTTTTGCGTGATACTGTGTCTACTTTTGAAAATGCATGGTACGTCACAGTCACTGTTAGGTTACTTTTTTCAAAATGTACTTCATCTTCGTTGTTTAATAACTCTTTGAACATGCCTGTTGAACCATTAACAAGTGTTTCGCTTAAATTGACAACAAGCATCACAGGGCATCCCACTTTGAAGCCTAACCATTTAGTTGCTTGACATTTTTGTAAATGAAATGTCTCCCTCATCCTTTTTAGTATAATTTTTTTAATTGCCTGGGAAATTGTTAATTTTATCATGATTGAATAAATTTGCCTTCTATCGTGTAGAAAAAAGGTACAATGTGTTTTCCTGAATAGAGATATCTCTTTCTAAAGTTTTGATGAACTAAATTGTTCCTGTAGTTAAATTTCCCTTTTCAAGGTTGTTTACACATTCAATTAAATCAATGTCGTTCTGTCTAAATATGGTCTTCAGATTTATATGGTGTTGACAGTCATACTTGAAACAATCGGACTGAAAACAATGTTTGCAAGTTTCCCCATACAATTTATCTGGGACTGGTGGAAGTTGAAAAAAAATCACAGGAAAATATAACTTGGATATCCCAAAAATACATCTCAGTTTGTCTTTCTGATCGACAAATTAATTCAATAGCCTCAAATATTCTCTAGCTTATCACAGAATACGCTGCCTTGCCTCGGCATATCGTTCGTCACTACAAATTATCTTCACTAGTTCGCTAGTTCCTAAATCACAGCACCTACGGAATGTTTGTGCCATACGGTAATGTGTTGCAGAGATTACCCGTACTGCATGTGACATAAATACTTTTACCCTTTTTTAACATATTTTCATAAAACTGAGAACTTATATAGGCTTTTTTCAGTTCCTACCTGACTGGTTAAAACCATATTATTCCCGCCACATGCGGAATCATAAAACAGTTGCTGTTCAGCGCTCAACATCATTCAAGCAAAAACATATTTAAACACTAAATGTTTATAACTTATATAAGACGCATGTCTTAGATCATTTTTTAATAAACAAGAAAAGGTATATTAAATATATACATGCAAAAGGTTAAGTACAATTTCAATCAATAATTAAATTACAAAAGTTTCGTTCACATAACACTCATTTAAAAGTTTATATACACATTTAGACATCATAACATTTCCTCCTCCATGTCTACACCGGTGGACCAATCACTATCAAAGTCCGTCTCCCATAGCTCAACGACACTCGACACATCTTCCTCCTCATCCTCCTACTCGAATTCTGATTGTATTTCGTCGTCCTCGTCATCATTTGTCAGGTCGATCACCTCCGCACTTTCATCATTTAAAATCATCTGGATCTCACAGTCGTCCTCGTACTGGACCGAATCTTCCGATCCAGACTGGTATTTCGTTTGGCTAAAGAATATCCCCTCGTCAGATTCATCGTTTTCATTGTCGCTGTTATTCGATGGAGAATATTGGAGAATTCTCCTCAAAGAATGACCTAGCCCGGCCTTCTTGTGGTGATGGCCTCGTCGTCAGAGGGGGTGATTATCTTAACAGGGGGACTGTGGCTCGTCGCGACAATCTATTCAAATTTGGTTATGACCAGGTCGAAAGACTTAAAAAAAAGCCATCAGTCCGGGTCTTCTCAGAACGATCTCCGAACCTGTCTCTGTGTTTTTGATCGTTCCTACGATGCTGCCTTCAACATTGTCAATTCTGCAATTACAATGAATATAGACTTCATTAAAAATTTTGTGATATGAAAAGTATTATTAAAATTTGATTAGTACAAACATTTGTGAAAAATGATGACTGTGATAAAAATCTAAAAAGCTAATACGATAAACAGCATTAAGTGAAACAAACAATATGATATAAAACAAATACGTTGCTAGCAAAGATGATATTGATGGCAATAATGTTAACTATTGTGTCATCAAGATAAAGTGTCGTCGTTATTACATTTTACTTAAGTGACATCGCAGAAAAAAATGAATGAATAAAAACAAACCAAAATAAAATAGAAAATACACACAAAAAAAAAATCGTAAAATAAGTTAGTCATTTATGCGTTGAAAAGAAGAAAATTATATATGAAATATGATAAACAAGATCGACAAGGAAAGGCGGCATTCAATGAACGCAGCCCCCACCCGACCCAGCAACAAGCGCCAGCGGCAAGGAGCCCAGGAGGACCCCAAAGAAAAACAGGACAGGGCACAAGGCAGAGCACGGGCAGGCAAACCACTACATCAGAATACATAATTAGTAACTTATAAGGAAATAAAACAAAACAAATAAATGATTTAATATAAGGCCCATAATGTCAAAAGGCACAGGGGAAGGGGAAGGGGACATGAGACACGGGGAAGGGGGGGGGGGGAATAAAATAAATAAAAACTAGGGACAAAGGGAAGATACTTACCGACGAGAAACAACAAGAGACACGAGCAAAAGTGTCACCAAAACAGTATAAAACAACATAGACATACATCTGAGGAACACAGAGGGGCGCCGCCCCTTGGAACGGTCAGCAGCATAATAATGACTACTGGGGAGTTTAAACCGGTTAATGGTGCACCAAACCTCGCTCTTAGCCCCACCATGTTCCTATAAACGAGACAGTGTAAATAAAATGAATCCCCGCCAAGTGAAATTCTAACAGTTGTTATGGTTACAAAAGGTTAAATAAGTAAAACACCAAAAATGATTATGTAGAAACATATAAAAGTAAACCCAATGACCATAACAAAAGTACTCGATGTCTTAAAGGAAGACAGAGCAACAAGAAAATCACCTACAAGGGCCCGACGAAGCAAGACAGAAGACAAACATTAAGGCAATTCAGTCCCAAAGGGCTTTAAGAACTGTCCATCATATAGTCTCCCACTTGGCCCGTCAGATGTAATCAAAAGAGGAAAGCGTAGTGTCCAACTGTAAATGGGTTGAACACTAAGCATGCGGTATGTCTTAAAATAATAGGGTCATAACCCCTTTTAATAAAACGTTTTTATAATTTTAGTAAACACAACAGAAAAAAATTACAATGACCCAAGATCTTACGAAGTTTGTAAACAACATCACCGTAAAAATCAGGCTGGCTAATCCCTTGTCGCAGAAGTGTTTTTAGATCACTATTGAATTTTGAAATTAAATCAAAGTTACGATTGTAAAATTTTTGTAAAATATTTACGTAATTTATAATAGCGGTAGCCCTGTTTTAGAAGCTTACCGGTAATGAAAATATTTCGCTCGTTAAAATCCTTTACGTTGCTACAAGCTCTAGCGAATAGAATTAACTGCGATATATAAACCCCGTAAGATGTTGCATGCGGTACGTCTCCATCCAAATGAGGATAATTTACTATTCTAAAATCAAAGTCATCTCTTTTATCATAGATTTTCGTATGAATCGAAATGTTTTTGATAGTGATATGAAGATCCAAAAAATGATGTAGTTAAATTTCAAGAATTCGTTTTATTAAGTTGTAGCTCCGTAGGATAAATATTAGACACCATTTGATCAAAAAAAGAATTATCTAAATTAAAAATGTCATCAAGATATCTGGAAGTGTTATTAAATGCTGATATAACATCTTGTTGTGTAATTTCAGAGAGACTTAACATAAAATCTCTTTGATAGCAATACAAAAACAAATCGGCGACCAGGGGTGCACAATTAGTACCCATAGGAATACCTACGATTTGCTTGAATAGGGTATTACCAAACCTGACATAAATATTGTCTAAAAGAAAAGAGAGTGCTCTACAAACTTCGTCACAGGTCCACATAGTATATTGTTTAACAATACAGTTTGTAAAGAAGGCTTTTTGAGAGTTACATGCAAGAAATGTAACTTTTTCCCGTGCAAAGGTTTTCTGAATAAGGGAAATTAGTTTATCATTAATTAAATTATGTGGCAGTGTAGTATAAAGGGTAGAAAAATCGTATGTACTGACAGTTGAAGCCCGATAGTTCTTAATTTTTAATTTATCCAGAATTTCACCGGAATTTTTAATGGACCAAAATAGATGTTTGCCTGTATTTTCGTATACTTTATCACAGTATCTAATTACATGTGTTTTAATGGCAAGAGCCGTGTCACGACAAAACCAACGTAATGGGTTTGCGACCAGCATGCCGTTCGCTATCAGTTTCTCTATTTGCTATTGGGTTTGTAAGCGCAAACACACTATGTTGGTTTTCTCGTGACGCGGCTCATATATTATATATATATATATATATATATATATATATATATATATATATATATGGATATAGCGCTGAAGTTATCTCTTTAAAGCTACTACATGCCTGCAGATGAACAAAATGATTAAATATTAATGAATCTTGTGATAAAATATACGATGGTTAAAGAGAAGTTGATATATTTACAACAGAGAAATAAATTACCCATAATTTACCATTCATGTTCGTTTTTTGGTTTCGTATTTTTTATCACCATATGATGTATTTTACGCTGCTAACGGAACAAATGCTATTTATATTAATATTTTTTTTTATCTTTAACGTCATTAATATGTAAATTGCTTTGCATGTTCATATAACAATGTCTTTTTTTTTTAGTTTTCATTAACATCTACGAATCTGGTCGTTTATACATTCGACTTACTTGACATGGTAATGAAAAAATAAATATATATGTATAAAAAAAACACAGAAAAAGATCGAAAAATAAGTTAGTCATTTATGCGTTTCAAAGAAGAAAATGATATATATATATGGATATAGCGCTGAAATTATCTCTTTAAAGCTACATGCCTGCAGATGAACCAAATGATTTAAAGAAAATAAAAATAAAAAATGTACAGGGACTTAACGAGAAGTACACCTAATGTATCATGTACAATTATCCTATTTTTATAATCATATGCATTTTGCGTGACTAACGGAGTTAAGGCTATTTATTCCTATATTAATAATTTCTTTTGCCATTAACGTCATTAATGTTTAAATACTTTGTATGTTCTTATAACAACGTCTTACTTTTAAAAAATGTAGTTCTTTGTTTGTTATTAAAATTCCATATACATTTACATGAATATGAAGGCATGCTGCTTTAAAAGCTAGAGGAATAACACTTGTTGAATTAAAAATGTATGTGCAAAAGACAAAACAAACCTCAGTGTGGTGTTTTCATCCAGTCTAACGATGTCTGCATCCATGATGAAATTTGCTGCATCCATGATGAAATTTGCTGCATCCATGATGAAATTTGCTGCATCATCATGATGAAATTTGCTGCATCCATGATGAAATTTGCTGCATCCATGATGAAATTTGCTGCATCATCATGATGAAATTTGCTGCATCCATGATGAAATTTGCTGCATCCATGATAAAATTTGCTGCATCCATGATGAAATTTGCTGCATCCATGACGAAATTTGTTGTTTGGTTTTTTTTTCAAGTAAAAATATATCCTTTGGCGACAACCTGCGTTTTGAAAATGTGAAATACAACCCCCGGTACAGTGACTGTACTAAAAGGACAAACTCAGAAACCACGTGATCACTCTCTAGAAACTGACCTAACCAATCACTTTCTAGTTTTTTACCGTAATCGGAATAAGTGATTTTACTCAATCATCTATATTGCTCAGTTTGTAGTGAAAGGTGGGTGAAAGGTGCGAGCATTACTTGTTTTCAATGAGGATTAATTACGACAACGATGAAAGACATGGCTTCCTTAGGTCACTCATTTTATCAGTAGAAGAAGTGAGATTAACAACAAACAAAGGTAAGGCAAGCCACTCTAAACTCTGTTCAGAGTAAATCTCCTTTGCATGGCTTGGGCGTCCACCGTTGTCACTTATCGCTTTTCAATACATGTTTGCTTGGACGGTCATTATTTTTCTTCTTAGGGCTTTTAACAATATTACCAAAACATGTTTGCTTGGACGGTCATTATTGCCTCTTACGGCTTTTAACAATACTACCTCCTATCCCCCTCCCCGGTACTTCAACCATATTATGAAAAAAACTATAACTTATGTTTTTTGTCTTTGAAAAAAATGTCTTTTTGAAAAAAAAACTATTACTTGTGTTTTTTGTCTTTATAAAAATATGTCTTTATGAAAAAAAAAACTATTACTAGTGTTTTTTGTCTTTGAAAAAATATGTCTTTAATTTCTGAACTACACGTTCATATAAATAAAATGCTACCTTCACGTTCCATTAAAAACATACTTATGAAAATCACATAATGTAAGAAGGAAAATGTTATTGTCTTGGTGCGTTTGAAAATGTTAGTCATTAATAAACATATTTATGAAAATTTGCAAATGTATTAAAAAGTAAATAATTTTAAAATAAAAAGAATATAGCTTTTAAACTGCACACGGTACTAACATACCATAATAAATACCCATAAAGAAGTCAGAATATGAAAAAATTGTCCTTACTGCGTTTCTAGAAAGAAAGTGAAAAATACTGTAAATAATCCCCATAACGCGTATATTTACTGAACTCTAAGTGATTCAACGTTTGCATTGTAATCATAATATGTTTACTCTTTGATATGTTTACTCTTTGTTGAAAAGACTAGTTAATACATAAGATGTACATACTTTAACAATTGACATGAAATCTGCTTCTCACTATACTGATGTTCAATCTCTTGTTTTCATATTAAATATTATTAAAGGAATACTGCAATTGTGTTGTTATAGCAGCTTAGAGAGTGTGTAGAACTCAACAAAGTTTAGTTCAGGCCCATATCTGTTGCAATTACAACAACAACAGCAACAACAACAACAACAACAATCTGTGGGATAGTAGCTATAATGCGATTTTATCTTATTATCACAAATGAAAGGAAGAACAAATGAGATAAAATTACTAATTTATTTACAAATAAATGACTAACAATACTACGGCAATGTACGGTGTTCCGTTTGCACACGTTTGGACAATCGTTACATTTTATTTATTCTGTACCCGCGATGCACGATGGTACGATGGTGAAAACGCGATGGCACGATGGTACGATGGTGAAAACACGATGGTACGATGGTGAAATCACGATGGTACGATGGTGAAATCGCGATGGCGCGATAGTACGATGGTGAAAACGCGATGTTACATCGCGTTTTCACCATCGTACCATCGTGATTTCACCATCGTACCATCGCGTTTTCACCATCGTACCATCGCACCATCGCGCCATCGCGCTTTCACCATCGTACCATCGCGTTTTCACCATCGTGCCATCGCGATTTCACCATCGTACCATCGCGTTTTCACCATCGTGCCATCGCGATTTTACCATCGTACCATCGCGCTTTCACCATCGTGCCATCGCGTTTTCACCATCGTGCCATCGCGATTTCACCATCGTACCATTGCGTTATCACCATCGTGCCATCGCCTTCCGGTGGACATGCGCATTGTACATCTTTATCAACAATGGATGAATGCATAACTATGTATTATGTGAGAGGCTATACGTATCGAGACATTTTAAATATAGTGAGGCTTAAAACGGGATTTGATCTCACTATTAATCACAGACTATTTAATAAGTGTTGTGTATTAAGATTCAATCATTTTAAAACCTTTATGCACTGTTCTCAATTCATCTTGTTTACCGTAACAAGATGAATTAATCACAGTGCATAAAGGTTTTATAATGATTGAATCTTAATACACAACACTAATTAACCCATTACTTCATGAGCATTTTGTGAAAATTGGCTGTTTTCATTGAAAAGTCTCCCGTTACAAGTTCAAATTGCTATAATACTATAAAAAATGCTTCAACACTAATCAATTTTGGCACAAATGTTGACTGGACCATTGCCCTTGCAACAACATGCTCAGGCTTAAATTTTCTGTTACCATGGCAACGAGGGGACATCTAAAAATTGCCAAAAAATCACTATTTTGCGTTGATTTTTTCCATCAAATTTGATTTCAAAGTGCTGCAACTTCTCAATGGATTGAGATAGAGTCAAATGCTTTTCAGCGTTGGTTACACGTTACCTTATGATCAATCTGGGGTCATTTATAGCCTCTCACAAGTCCAAAATTTTCTTGGCGATGAGGGGGGCTACGCCCCTCTTCAAACCCCCCCAAGCAGAAGGGGGCACATCCCCCCTTCTGGCAACCCCCTGAGGTATCTTTTGGTTGGGAGGCCGCGCCGAAAAAGAGGTCACTTTTTTAACAACATTTCTCAAACAAAAACAAGTGTTGGGGGCCTAAATAAGGCATTTTTTCACGCAATTTGAGACAACAAAGCGGGGGGGGGGGTGAAAAAGGCGTAAAAGGCGTGTAGTTATAACGTAATGGGTTAAATAGTCTGTGATTAATAGTGAGATCAAATCCCGTTTTTAAGCCTCACTATATTTTAAAATGTCTCGATACGTATAACCTCTCACATAATACATAGTTATGCATTCATCCATTGTTGATAAAGATGTACAATGCGCATGTCCACCGGAAGGCGATGGCACGATGGTGATAACGCGATGGTACGATGGTGAAATCGCGATGGCACGATGGTGAAAACGCGATGGCACGATGGTGAAAGCGCGATGGTACGATGGTGAAATCGCGATGGCACGATGGTGAAAACGCGATGGTACGATGGTGAAATCGCGTAATAGTGAAAACGCGATGGTACGATGGGTGAAAGCGCGATGGTGCGATGGTACGATGGTGAAAACGCGATGGTATGATTGGTGAAATCACGATGTACGATTGGTGAAAACGCGATGTAACATCGCGTTTTCACCATCGTACTATCGCGCCATCGCGATTTCACCATCGTACCATCGTGGATTTCCACCATCGTACCATCGTGTTTTCACCACGTACCATCGTGCCATCGCATTTTCACCATCGTAACCATCGTGCATCGCGGGTACAGAATAAAAAAAATGTCCACGATTGTCCAAACGTGTCCAAACGGAAACACCGTAGCAATGACATATTGAAAAGCGTAAAAAAAAAAAAAAAAAAAAAAAAGTCAAAATGAACAACAGAAAAAAATGTTGTTACAAATCTGCTTTCTTTTTGCTAGTTGTCTTTGACATTAAGTGAGCGGGGCACATTTATTTGGTCCATAGCGATCTGAAAGTAATTAAAAGTCTCCAGGCCGGTGATGAGTCCTCTTCATTCGCCAGAGAAGAGAATATATAATCTATGATGCTGGAATCCATTTTTTTCGTCCATTAATGAGAAAACTGCCCCACCTTTGCACGTGAAAACACGCCCTTTTTCCGTACTTAAGTAGAAATAGTAACAGAGATATAGCGTCTTTTCTCAAATGTTTAGGAAAAGAGTGAGTTATAATTCCTGTGAGTCGTTTAGTAACTGAAAACCGCTCGCCCTCTTCTGAAACGCTCTTTGAAAAATTGTTCGCCATTTGTGTTTGTACCGGAAGTGGGGCTGGCTTTGGATAAGCTATTCAATTTGATTTCCGTGCTGTTTCTCCGACACCGTCGGCGAAACAGTCGAGGGGAAAGCTTCTATTTCCTGGTGACTTGTCGCTGACGGCCCGACTGGATGGGGGGGGGGTTTTACTTGTTGATGCTGATGCTGTTTGTTGTTGTTGTGTTTCTGAATCAACTGCTGATATCGACACGCTAGAATAAAGTATTTCAGTTTGCAGAAAGCCCCTTCTCCCCTCTCGGGTCTGCAATTTGTGTCTGTATGTTGCTGGTTTCTGTTGGTGATTGATAGTCGTCGCTTGCCAGACGAATCACTCCTCAGAAATGTTTATCGAATTGTTTCAGAAATACGGACACAAGAGTTCTTATGCCAGTAGCGTCTTTGTTACATCAATTCTCGTTTTGTATTGTTATCCACTGACTTAACGGCCAGTTTTTCTGAAAATGTTTTTATGTCTATTCAGTTCACAAAAGTCCTGGTCCGTGATTTCTATAATACCGTGTAACAGATTCAGGCAGATTTCCGATATAAAGTTAATCTGTTCCCTTGAAAGATAGCAAAAAAGCTGCTTCCTTTGACTGGGAACCGCAACGACCAAAAAGCGCAAAAAGTCAATCTGGCGAGCCATTTTGTCCATCACAATGATTTAAGTTGTATTTATTATTATTTATCCGTCCGTTCAGTGATTATTCCAGTTCGTAAACAACCGGTAACTGTCCAGGTAAATGTTTGACCTGAGTTTATAATCAGAAAGAGTTGTCTGTGGACTCAGATCAATGATCAAGGGGCTGTATTGATCCGTTGCCATGACGTCGTCATAAACGGCAAGGAAATGTTTGGACTTCTTATTGTGAACAAATAATTGCGTGCCGAGGGTAGATAGCTGAAGGCGATTTTGTAGTCTAAACAAGAGAATGTAATGCAAATTCGTAGTGATTGTTTTTGCGTACTTTGAATTCATTAATATATTGTGACAACTAATAATGACCGTCACGGTTAGATGATGGCAAAGTAACACGAATAAGTCAAGTATGTCCCTCGAATTTATCAGCAAGTGATACAAATCGTCCACTACTAGCACGAGATGTCGTTCTTTTTCGGCCCATTGCTCTATGTCGGATATTGAAAGGCAGGACCGTGCGCAAACTGGACGTTCGGTACCGTGCCGCTGATTTGAATCATATAGGTCTTGTAGATATTGTAAAGCCAGATGTATTTAGATGGGGAATTGTAAACAACCTGTAACCCATTTCCACTAACTTTCGCATATACGATGTTTTACCAGAGTTGCTTTGACCAACCTGAAAAATATTCAAACAGAACATACCCGTGTGATACAAATCATATCTATTCATTATTTATCTGTCTATCCTTTTATTTGTCCTACTATCAATCTATCAATCTATCTATCTGTTCATGTAGGTATGTATCTGATAGCATGTGAGCATGAAAATGAGCTGACATTAATTGCCCGTTTTTAACCGGTTTTTTGCATATGAAATAACCCGGGAAAAATATTATGTAAAAATCCCCCGAGTAAAATTTGTTGCAGGAGCCCTAAAAATTTTAAAAAAAGAATCATTTTTTATTCCCCAAGGGAAAATTAAAAATCCCTGTTTTAAACGACTAAAAGTCACCGGGTTTTCCATTTTCTAGACTGTCCGTATAAAAAAAACTTGGGATCATATAAGTACTATTGACAAAAATTTCGAAAAATATCGAAAAACGGGAAAAAAAATACGGGCCCGTTTTTTTTTACAATTTTTAAAAGGGGCGGTTGGGATGTATTTTTCCCCAATATACGGACCAATAACCCGGGCCGGGAAAAGGGAACACGGGTATACGGGAACTCCTTATGCATCAGGTAATTCGGAATTTCCGTATTTGCCCCATATACATGTACGTATATTTTTTCGTACTTTGAAGTATACGGAGAATAAAATCCCGTATACGGACTATATTAAGGTTGCTATCCCTAGTAGACTATAAATTATACCAAGGAAATATACGGGCCGTATTTTCTTACATATACAGAGGATATACGGACTCGTATTTTCCATATAAAGATGATATATTGGAATCGTAGTTTCTAGATATACAGAAGATATACGGAAGCGTATTTTCTACATATAAGGGATATACGGAATTCGTATTTTCAATATATACAGGGGATATACGGAAAATTTGGATTTTTTAGTTGTTTCCACAGGGAATTTACAGAACTGTATTTTCTTGATAAAAGAAGATACAGATAATATCAAAAGCATGCATTTACATATAAGTGACACGTTTACATGACCAAAATGCAGACTTGTACAATAGAACATGTTTTATTACACATTTTGAATGGGAACTGTAAAGTCATATGCTTAAGAACGTTATCTTCACAATTGGAGTATTTCAAATAATAAAGTAAAAACCAAATCGAGTCACTCTTAAATATTTATTACTTCATAAACATATATTCAATATGTATACATATATTAAACAAAATAAAACATGTCTTTCGCTCCACAGTCATATATTGTCGCACGGCGATATACCGGTATGATGCGATAATCCACCACAGAGTCATCGAAATACGTATCACAGTGGACGAAAAATCCGCACTGCGATATTTTCTATTTAGAGATCGAGTTATACATGTACATGTTTTCGATATTTTCAAGCCGTAACCTTTATGAATTGCATGTTGTTTAAATGTAGAACAAACTTTACCAACTTGAAGTTTGATTCTATTTTATCTTAACAATGATTTTTATGAGCCACTTGTATTTACACCCATAAAATATTTTAAAGATATTCATATCATTTGTTCGTGTTAACATTCACATATTATTTTAGGAAAATGAGTCCACAGCACAAATTGATTATTACAGAAAGTTTTAATAATAATCATTAAAACTAAAAATCAATATTCACAGAAATTCGTCATTCAAACACAGTTCTTCAAAGTACTTAAATATATCAATCATCTATAGGAATGTTACGTAGACCAATGTGACGGTGTCTATTTCGTGACGTAGGAAATGTTATCTCCAGTTCGGCATGTGTGTATCTGAAAAAGAGAGTTCAAAATCCTGTTTAAATAGTGTCGTGAAATAGTTATCACAACTTTCAAAAAGACTATACACAAGCATTTTTTAAGCGTATACATATATACATTTTTTTTTCTAACGCAAATTTCAAAATTATTTTATATTATTAGGATAAAGATGTCATTTATAAGCAACCATTTACACAGGATTTAAATGAAATGATTAATCTATGACGGGTGATAAGTTATATGTTTTTTGTTAAAAAAACCTTTACGAATATATTTATTTCACACCTGTAATATAAATGATAATGGTATCTTTGTTCTATGTAAAGAGTGTTTTATTGATTAAAAATATATCAATAAAAAATAACATTGTATTGGGGGAAAAAGTGCTGACATAATCTTTTTGATCGTTTTACGATGTATATTAGCACCGTTAGTATGAGTCAATTCGCTTGAAAAAAGGCTTAAAAAGTACAGATAATTGTGACTCAGGTGTAGATCCGTGTTTGCACAATGATATCCAGTTAAGTAAAAGGCGGAATACTCAGCTATACTTCTCATTTATATAAAAAACAGTAATCTTAACAAATTTGGATTATTGTTTGTTTCAATTTCAATTGTTTCAAAAACTATCTCAGCAACGTATGAATACCTTCAATAAACAATAGTGTAGATTAATATTTTTTTTATTGTTAAGACTGTTTAACTAGGTACGTTGACAATAGAATCTCTTACAGTGTGCCATCTCTAAAAATACAGTTATAATTCTCACAAAATATAAAATCAAAATATTCTCCCTTGGCCTATAGCATTAATCTGATAGTATGAAATCAAATTCAGATAATAAAATATACGTATCATATGTGACAATTGCATAAAATAACATAGGAAATATTTAAGTAAATACATGCGAATGCGACTATTACGTGCGCACGTGAAACATTTACGTATCAACACAATATGTTTCACGTGCGAAACAAGTACTGTGCGTTTAATATGATAATTTAAGTGACGAGGTGGTCAAGGTCCACTATCCAGGTGTAAAACAGCTATCATATTGTGTTTATTATCTTCGAACAGGCTAGCTATATAAAATTTAATTATATAAAATTTAATTATCAACAAATTAACCAATGTAATGCAGTAGGTAAGGTTGTGGTAAATATCAATGCAAGACAGCTAGGCTTCGGATTGCACTTTTTCCCAAAAAATTTGCTTTATAATTATCAATCAGGTAATGAAAGTTTTGTTATCATTGATTGTAAAGATTATAAATGCTGTGATATTTTCTATTAACTTCTCATTTTGTTTTAAATTGTAGCTATATTTAGCCCTATTTAGCAAGTTGGTGGCAAACAATACGGAATGCATGATACTTACACAGACTGTTTCAACTATAGTTTAAGTTTGCACGAAATACTATTTTGCGCTGCAAAAGTACTATGACTACTACATACTACACACTATACAGGATAAAAATCACTTTCATCCGTGCATGTATATCTAAATTATTAAATATCATAACAAAACTGCCTTTTTATCCCAATTCATTTTTCTAATGTAAAATTTAAAAAAATAACTATAGGAAAGAAAAACGCAAAAAAGTAAGACAACTTGTGAGGCTCGAACTTGTGATAAAAATTTAATGTTGTGTTATGACATTTTTTCTAACTTTTCCATCAAGACATTTCAAATTCTGTTTTCTTATCTGACCATTATATTCGCTTTGAAAACCCTGTTTTACCTATTAATACAAATGTTGTTAACTTTAGTGTTAAAAATGTACAAAAAAAAAATGTAAACGTCTCTTCACATTATCAAAGCGGTTTCGTACTTTTTCGGGTTTTCGCCACGTGTATAAAAAAATTATTATCATTTTTTCATTTTTTTATAAAAAATTTAATTTAAAAGTAAAAAAAATACAAATTTTTTTTTTTATTAAAGTAATTTTAAAAGTTTTTAAGAAAAGAAAAAATTTAAATTTTAAAAAAATAAAAAAACCCCCTTTCACTTTTTATTAAAATCAAAAAAAATTGGTTTTTGTTCCCCGGTTTAAAATTCCCTTTTTTTATTTTATATAAATTTTTTTGTGCATATTAAAAGCAATATGGTTTAAAAACATTTTAAAATGGCGGGAAAAACCCTTTTAATTTTATTTTATGCCCTTTAATTTACTCATTTTATGAAGTGTGACATCATTCCGCCCTAAGAATTGATTCTAAACAAGATATTAAAAGAGAACCCAATGTATTTATAACTAAGCACATTTTTCCCTTGTCCCCCAAAATAAATGCCGTTGTTTAAAATTAAAGGAAATTTTTTTTGGGGGGAAAAAAAACTTTTTGGCCCCTTTGAGAAAGAATAAAAACACATAAAAATGTCAGTAACAGAGTGGAATATATGAGGTCTGCGGTAACTCTACTTTTACAGACAGTTACTCCGTGTAAAGTTCTTTCTTATTTTCACAGAAAACACAACAATGTTTTTACGTGAACTTACATCTATATAACTTTGCTACCATACACTTTTTTCATCTACAATTGCTGTTAAAGAAGGGCCACAGCTGCATTTCTAGAAAAATGTTTTAACTGTTTCCTGAAAAAATCGATAATAATAACTTCAGCATTAAAATTGATAAAGAGCCATTTCGGGGAAATATTTTCATAAGTGATTAACCCTGTGCCCAAAGTTTTTAATCGGTTTTGGAAAGTTTTTATTTTTGGCATATTTTTTAGTTATTTTTTGGTGTTTTGTGCCCTGCGGTGTGTTACCATTTCTTTAAAGTGAAATAATTAAAGGGCAAAAAATGGAATTTTCCCCAAAAAAAGTGTTAAAGTAAAAAAGGGTCAATCGGTTTTTTAACGTTTAAATTTATGAAAAAGAAAAAATTAAAAAAAAATGGTTTTTTTCCCCAAACAAAAGGCGTAATTTTTTTGACTGGCCCCTGCGATAACAAACCCTTTTTGCGTAATGTTTATCTCAAAACTAAAAAAAAAAGTTTTAAATTTTAAGAAAAAATATTTAAAATTTTAATTTTTCAATTTAAAAAACCCCCTTTTAATTGTTTGAAAACTCAGTTAAAGAATTGGGGGAATCCTGAATAACGAGATAAAAAAAAAAATTTCCCAATTGGAAAAAACCCAAAAGGGTTCCTTTTTCCTGGGAATTTCAGTAAATCGAACCCCTTGGGGTAAATATTTATTTTTTGCCCAAAAACAAAACAAACAAAAACCGTTTTAAAATTTTTTGGTTCCCTTTGCGGGTATTTTTATATTTCCAAAAAAGAGTTTTAAAATTCTTTTAAAAAACCGACAAAAGGCTTTCCCCGATTTTAAACTTCGTACAATTTTAAAAAAAACCCTATGAGCCGGTCAAAAAACCAAAAAAAAAAATGAGGGGTTTTCGACCAGCATGGCCCGGCCAGCCTGCGATCCGGGTTAAAGTTGATCAGGATCCCTTTTCTGTTCGCTTACAAAACTTATAAAAAGTAGGGGAAACCCTTTGGAACAAAGGGGGACCCCGACAACTGGCAGATGCGCAGGTGGTTTCTGGATCCATGCAGGCCGCAAACCCCATTTAGTTTGGTTTTTTTCCGTGAAACCGGCTTCATTATATTTTGACACCAAGGTTTAAGTGAAAATTAAACAGTTTAACCGGGTTTAACTAAAAACCTGGTTCGGGGACCATACTTTACATGCAATCAACACACCTTTGTATTAATGTAAATGAAAAATTATGACAAAATTATTTTCATTTTATTTATTCGTCTAAAGTATAATGATTTAAAATAAAAAAAGGAAAAAGTTTTTTTTTTTTCTTATTTTTGTTTTTAAATTTTGTTATTTCATTTAAGAAAGGGTTAATAAAAATAAGAAATTATTAACATTACCAAATGTGTACAGAAACTTTAAAAAAGTAAATTTATTGAAAAAGAGTTATTTAAACTTGACTTATAATAATTATGTTTTGCATCAAAAATAATAGGGATATCAATTTGTATAAAAATTTAAAACTGCGAAACATAAAACAAGTATTCTGCTCGTTAAATTATCAAGACTGAGAAACAATTTTATCTTAAAATTTATAAACCTATTTTAGAAGTACTAACCAATTTTCTTTTAAAATATGTAAATCTGTTAAATCTGATAATTTTTGTTATTATTTTGAACAGATAAAAACATAAACCTATTTTTCGGCTATCAATTCATAAATTACTATTAAAATAAATAGAATTTGAGTGTCTCTTTTCGATATGATCTCTTCTTGCACATAATAAATAATTTGATTCGCACCCCTGCTGTTAAGTGATAATTGAGATCGCTCCAGATTATAAAGTTCAATTAGTTTGACCAATCAAGCATACATAGGTCGTGTCACACACACTGATTAATCCCTTTGTACTACCATGTCCAGGGGCTGTAATACCTTGACATCTTCGGTGTTTAAATGTCGTTTTTTTAACTCCCGGTGTCTTTTTTACCCTGAAAAGGGAAGTTATGATCTAACATTTAACAAATCCCCTTTTTCATTTTTTTTTGCATTTTTTCACAATTATTTATTAAACTAAGATAAAGTTTGAAATCAAAATCAAAAGTCGTAAAACCTCCCATTCTAAATTTTAGGGATATATCCCTGCTTTAATAATCTTAAATCCCGGCGGCCCATATTTGGATAGCGAAACAGATTTTAAATCCCAGTGTTAAAGTTTTCTAAAAAAAAATCCCAGGTTTAACCCCCTGAAATAAGCCCTGTTGTTCCAACCAAAAACTAATATATTTATTCTTATTTGATCTCGCATATTGATATTGCCCAAACGATAAAAAAATAACTTTTTTAAACACTACCTTGTTTTGCAATATTCTGAAAATTTTGATTACTAATCCATTTCCAATCCCCTTTTTTTTTTTTTTCATTTCGCCCGCGCTATTTCTGATTGGGGTTAACTAGGATTCACGTGATACAAAACCAACGCTTTTAAACTCATTGGCTGTTTTGAAAACGCGTGACATGCCTAGATACCGTTTTGTAGCATTAATAATGCACTGCGATTTATATTAAGGTCGGTGATAATGCGGAAGAAAGCAGCATACTAAGACCTTTATTCGATCCAAAATAATGCAATATTACATGTATTAAATTGGAAATATCATTTTATCCATAAACGATAACTTTGCATACATGTATAACATAACCATTGATACTTTTTCATAGGCAAAAACTTTGATTCTAATGCTCAATCGGTTATTTTTATTTTTTGATAATAATTATATAATAATAATAATATTAATAATAATAATAATAAATAATAATACTTATGAGGATGATGATAATAGTGATAATATTAATATAATGATGATAATGATGATGATGATAATGATGATAATATAATAATAAAATAATGAAATAATTTTGTGACAACAACAATAAGCGGGTAAAACAAAAGACCCACATAGAATTTACACAAAGACAAAAGCCCCCCCCCCCCCCCAGTCCATCAAACAAAAGCCTCCCTAAGGTTTATAGACCAGACTGATTACTATCTATTTTTTGCACGCCCAGTGTTCGGGAACTTGGGTTTATACTTCAAATAAATCTAGACAAGTATGCGCCTTTCACTTTCATTTTCTTGAAAAGCGTTGAAAAAGCGATTCTCTGAAAATATTCATTACACATTGTACTGCACCATATATAATAAAGTAAACATAAAAAACATTTCATATCATCAATGAATTTTATAAGTACGAATTACACAATAAATCAAATTAGAACTTTTGTACCTTTAAATTTAAATCTAAATGTAAATTATCTTTTAAAACAATTGCATTTATTTGTTTAAATACATCAATTTCCAGATTTTAACTGACGTGATTCTCAAATAACAATTGTTTGATGGACTGGGGGGGGGGGGGGGGCTTTTGTCCTACCTGTATTTTTTGATGGGGGGGGCTTTTGTCCTACGTGTAAATTTCATGGGGGGGGGGGGCTTTTGTCCACCTTGTCATTTTTAGATGGGAGGGGGGGGGGGCTTTTGTCCGTATCCCCATTTAAATAAAATAAATTAAATTACTTATACACATAAATGAAGTATAAAGATCCTTTCACATTATTTACGGATTTCATAATTAAAAATGAAAACTTTATAAGTATAAAGATATTTGGAAAAAAATAAGAAAGTATCGGTAAAAATTCGAAAGTTCCAATTTTAAAAAATGAATTTTACATCAATATATTTAATTTAGTTAATGTTCTTAACTTGGTTTTTAAATCAAACTACGACAATTTTTTTTTTTAAACATTTTTATTTTAACCAGAAAAAAATTGTTTAATTTAACATAGTACGGCCATGTTTCCCCTGTCCTGAAGAATGTTTCAAGTCACCGAAAATTATGCAGAAAACACCGGCTGATGGGAGACGAGGGGAAACTCGGGAGATGATTTGATGATATTTTTCAAGAAAATGCATTTTCGAATAATTTGAATCATCCTATCAAAAACAATACCATGTACATAACCCGTGACCATCCCCATCTGATTCTAGCTTGTGAACTTAGATATAAATTGGACTTTGGCCCGGCAGGGTAATTCAAAGTTTAACTTTAAAGATAAATTCTTTAATTGTGTCTTGTTTTAAATGACGAATTCCGCCAAATTAACAACACGACGCTGCAAAAGCATTGGAAAGAATACAGCAGCTATGTCTGTTTCATTTTTAATATGTCGGGTTAGAGTCTTTATAATATCTAGAACAAAATCACATAGGATTACAATTTAATTCCCTTATTTCGTACATGAATTATATTAGAAATTGACATTAAAAACTACCGTTAAGACATTCAACACCAATTGCGCTAACTTACCTAATCGGAGAAAAACCGATACTCGATATACCCTGCTGCGTTTATGATCAATATCCGGATCAATATCCGGCTTAATCAGTATTGTCTTCGATTATGGCAATACAGCACGTGGCTATTACACAATATTATGTCATAAATGAGACCGCGCGAAAAGAAATCAAAATTGGGGAATTCGGAACTTTATAAGATTTCTATTCAAAACTTGTGTACAGAAACGCAAATCTTTGTTTCCTGAAATAAAAGATTAAATAAATAAATAAATATATGAATAAATGAGTAATGAATGAATGAATGAATGAATGAATGAATGAATAAATAAATAAAAATAAATAAATAAATAAATAAATAAATAAATAAATAAATAAATAAAAAAAATAAATGAATGAATGATTGGTTGATTGATTCAATGAATGAATGAATGAATGAACGAATGAATGAGATATCATTGTTGTTGTTTTTTGCATATGCAAGTACATGTATTATATTATGTATAGCCTATTTTTATAGGACATATATCAACGTAAAATTTAATTGCTGTGTGGACAAATCCCGATTTCATCTTCGTGATTTCACAATTATTTTAACTTTCACGATTTCAACTTCACAGATCCACGATTTTATTATAATTAATTCATGTTTTTGAACATCACAATTTCAACTTCATCATTTTCTCATGTTTGGCTGATCATTATAAAATATTATAATGATAATGAAAAGGAAATTACAAAAATAACATGATTCACCATAGATGCAAAATGCAAAACAGTACTATCTAATCGTGAATTCGCAATTGTAAAGTATTCGCTATTTATCTGCGGAGGTATGCTAAAAAGCAAACCAAGCGGTATTTGAGCTATAATACCGCGTCTTCATGTTACAGGTGGATGTCTTACACGTTTCTGTTCAGACGATATTATTTGTACGCCAATTGACGCGTTTTAATAACTCCAGGGGAAATTTTGCATTGTGTTAATTGTCAAATGTCTGACAAATATAATGATCAGGACTATTTCTTTTTTACTCTTTACAGGAAATAGGCTATTCAGAAGTTTAAATTTTTCATTCGCTTTATTTTTATATACCAAAATCCGTATTTGCACGAAAAAACGGAATTGCGTATTTTAGTAATATACGGACTTGTTAAAAAAAATTCCGTATATTACGGTAAAATAACGCGACTTCGCTACATCAAAAGTTCCCGTATATTACGAGTGTACGGAGTTTCGTTATATGAAGTCAATTATACGGACTGATTATAATTATACGGTCCCGTACATCTCCGTATTTCAAGTTTCCCGTATTCTTACACGTATATTAATGATATACGAAATTCCGTACACTTCCGTATATCCATGTCTTTTTCGCAGTGTGACTGACTGCGCATGCGCGCTAGCAATTTTTTAATGAGGATAATTATTTACGAAAGAAACTCATTTTACAAAGTCAATTTATCATTTGATTCTCATAAACACAAAAAAGAAACGAGAAAACATACAACTTGCCAAAACAGCAAATTCCTTTAACTTACCTATCACATCGTTATAGTTTTTCTATAGACAGCATTGTCTGGGCTATTTTAGAAACGCTTCCCTGCCAGTTGTTGTTTTTCATTCTTGTTTCTCTGTAGTCCTTACATCTGTATTTCAGCACGAATAAGTCCAGGACGGCACGGTCGTGATCCGTGTATGTCTGTGATCTGTACCATTGTTCGATTATTTTCTCGTCGTCCAATGTTTCAGTCACGTCCCAGAAATAGTGCTCGAGCTTGCTTTCCCGGTCCAGCATCATGCACGAGTGGTTTAACTGAGACAGGTATTCGTGTATGCAGCCGTCACAAAGTAAGCGCGCGACCTTTTCCAGTTTCTTCACCACTGCCTTAGCGTAATATGTTTGTAATGAAAACTCCAACATGCACATTAATCTGCAATGGGCGACATTTGAGCCGTTCTTCTCTGCCACGTTTTCTCCCATGATTTAATAATAATGATTATGGTAGAAGAAGAGTATAATTGTTATATTAATAGTAATAATGATAATCACAAAATATGATGATGATGATGATAATAATAATAATAATAATAATAATAATAATAATAATAATCAATCCTGCACGAATTTCTGTGTTTAACGTAATAAACCAAGCTTAAATTGAGATTAATCAATAATGTTTATTGAGAAAACATTTCAATACACACACATACTGCCTATAATCACTCATTCATGCATCACTCTCCCCATTGGTTGCCAGGTAATCTATCCGCCATCTTTGTTTTTCACTACGGAACTAGTCGCCATCTTTATTTTTAATTATGCAAATATCCGCCATCTTTATATTTAATTAAATATCTTTTAAAAGGACACTTTGCAAGTGCCATTGAAAACCACTTCAAAAGGATATTCTACCTTTCAAGTACATTGGCAGACCACTTCAAAAGGATATTCTACCTCTCAAGTACACTCGAAGACCACTTCAAAAGATTAACATTACGTCATTATCCCCAAACCTAAACTGCTCCTGCTCACAACTCCCTCTCGCCACCCGAATGACACTACTCCCATCCTGTTCTGACAGACGGAAGGAAATTTTCTTTACATACAAAGCATACAAAGCATTCATCTGTTGGTGCCTGAAGAATAATTTCGTCCCGGTTCATTGGAGCAATATTCTGCTGAATCTGAAAAACTTCTTCCTCTTCTTGCATCGCTTGGATGAAGAGCTGCATGGTATCCTCTGGAATTGACCCCCTGTAGTATTGGATCGCTGTTGGGTATGAGTCGTCAACGCCTATTCGTTGATAAGAATAAACATATGGGTCAAGGCAGCGCTTTCGAACATGAAAGCCGAATATTGCCTTATTTGTGCTTAAATCGGTGTTGTATATAAGCCAAAGCAAGCATATATTACAAAACTTACTTTCATTTTGGTCCATAATTTCTAAATTTTAGCCGTTTTTCTTTTTCGGAAGGCATGTAATGTCGGATATGGTCTTCGTCAAACGCACAATTTATTTGATGTTGCGCCAGATTTTCAGCTGTCGTCTTTTTACTCAAACATTTTATGCAGATGTGTACCAGGTTATTTATGTCTATATGAGAGGATAATAATAATAATTAATAATTAATAATATTTGATAACACAGTAATGAAGTAATCGTTTTTTTGCAATTGTATCAAAATTTTTGACATCGTCTTTATCGTCATGTTTATCATTTTTATCAAACAGAAGCAGATTAACAAGTTTTCATATATGGCCAGTTATGTGTTGACGTGCCGTAAAAATCCAAACAAACAAACAAACAAACAAACAAGTTTTCATAACCATATACATTTATAGAAATGTTGTTAAGTTTTTCTATGACGGGGATGTTTGTTACCGGCATATGCCTCCCGAAATCAGTTATACCATAGAAAAGTTGGGTATTTTTATATTTATGAAGATTAGACCAAGGAAGATTACCTAAAGTATATGGTCAGCTTCAATTTTCAAGGCAGCTAGTACAGCGTATCAATTCACTCACCATCATCAAGTTCAGGAGGTCCAGTTACATTCAAAATACACTGCTCCCTTGCTATCACTTTCGGTTCTTTAAATTGGCAACAAGCTCCCCGCAATGGATTGTATCTAAACCTAAACCTGTTTTATTTGTAATATCATTACTTTTTAAAATCATATCAATCTGAAAGTAATTATAATAATATGCTTGGCTACAATTATAATCAATTACCATTTCATTACGATATGGCGTTTTACATAAATTGCTTGAAAAACACAAAGACCTTAACAGACATATAAAAAGATTACACAATAACTTGAATGCGTCAAGACTCCTTATCATCTTCTGAAATGCAACATTTATCTGACCATCTATGTCATTTGGTGACAAGGCTGGTTTAGTTATTGAACGGAATACTGGCCCAGCGGTGAGCACTACATTTCCGTCCATGTCGAGCCGGTCCATCTTCACTTTAATTTATGTGTTTAATAGCTTGAAGACGACCAAGCTCGCGAGTTATGTTCGCTCGCAATTGTGTTTGCCTGTTTCTGAATAAAAATACATCAAATCAAACTTATTCGCATCTAAAGGATGAAGCGTATTTCTCGCGAGGTTCCCATCAAAAGTTTCTGACCTGCGTTGAAGCAAAACCCCATCACCATCCTCAGTCTCAATATCTACCATAAAGCTTCTTTCATCATCGTTATCACTTTCACTATTTCCGTCTATATGACTGAAATACTGTTGGAAAAAGGCGTAAAATGAAACAAACAAAACTTTCACTATTTTCATCGTCGTATGCCTCTCCATTATTTTTGCCGTTTAATATATTGTCGTTATCATGATTATTTTCGTCATGTTTTGCGATATTTTCACTCTGATTATGCGTTCTAACATACTGATCTAGATAAGCCCGGCTACAATTTTGTTGAGCATGTTGCGCATGTAAAAACGTGATTAATTTTATCTTAAGGACATTTACTTGCAGGAGCAGAATTTCCTGAACCAGATGCGTGTGTACGCCTATGCATTTTTAAGTGTAAGCAGACAAGAATATCTTCGAACACCACTTACATGTACACACACACTATCTTTTCCAGTACTTGTACAGGAGTTTGATTTGGAATGACGTTTCAAGATGAACTTGCTAGAGAAATGTATTGGAGCACCGTTCACATTTATATCTTTTAGCATAATTTAATGGCGCTGGCACTTTGTTTATATCTGTCGAAGATTTCTTTGCCTTTGGTTTTAATCTTATTAATTTTCCCTTATCACATGCTTTATTGTTTCATGTTTTATCAAGTATCCAATTTTCTTGAAGTGCTTACCACAATGTTTACAAATAAAAGTTCTAACCTCGGAGCATACATTCTTTTCATTATGTCTTGTAAGATTAGAGGCTCGTGTCAACGTTTTGCCACATGGTTTACAAGAATGAATAGAAGATTTATCACTCTTTGCAGTTTTTTTAAACTCTTCTTCAAACACATTTTCTTCAAATTCATTTATAATTTTTAACATATCCTCTTAGATCAAAGCACAATCGTACAATCAATTAATGACTCAACTCGTATTTGTACATAAAAATACGGTATAATGATACTTTTCCTTTTTTAGGCAAATTATATAAGGGCTATTACTAGGTTAAATTTATCATACGTGTTATAACCGACATAAAACAGTTCTTGTATAATAATATAATCTGTTAGCGGTATAGCTTTAATCCACCGATTCATGTTATTAAATTGATACCATCTTTCTACAAAGAACGTGCGACTTTTTTTGATGCTAAATTCTGACATTGCAGTTTGAAAGATGACAATGTTTCTTTTTCAATAAGTTTGCAAGCGATGCAATCTTCAAACAAGTTAAGGGATTTTTGTACAATTTTAATCAATAACCTTTTAAAGTAAATTAATATTTTAATGGCAGTGATAAGTTTACATTTAAATAAAAAAAAACATATTAATTAAGTCTATGTTCTGAAATAACATAAAACATATACGGTTCACAAAATTCATTTAAACTACATTTACGTAACATTCACAATATATAAACATATAAGAATAATATTCATGAAATAGTTACGTGATTCATACAATTTTATAAGCTATAAACAGATTGCATACTCTATTAGCAGATTAAATGATCAATAATCTAATCGAAATACAGTATGAAATATTTATTTGCATGATAAAAATGAAAGCATAAATATCAAAATCACGCGGTAATGATACAAAATATGCACAAATAAAAAGATTTACACACGTAAGTAACATGAAAAAAAGAAATTATACTATTCCTTATGTTTTTCAACTAAAATTGAAATTAAATGTTAAGTAAATTTTGTTTGTTTGTTTAGATTTTACGGCACGTCAACACATAAATGGCCATATCGTGCCGAATGCTATAATAATAAGCTTAAAATATGTAAAACTTTGTAAATGATAATAATAAGAGCCAATTAGATCCTTGAATACAAGTCTTTTTCAAATAATCAATGATGTTTTTTGATTGAATTGTATTAAAGAGTTCTTTGAGTGTAAATTTAAAATCTATTACGGGCCTGCGAAAAATTATGACATTCCAGAAGAAAATGCTTGACAGTAAAATTTTCATTGCAACCTACACAGAAAGGGGCATTGTCATTCGTGAGGAGATAAGAATGGGTAACTTAAGTGTGTCCAATTCGGCATCGAAGAAGAACTGTTTGATCATGGCGGTTTGACAAAGACAGAGATGGTGACACATTAAGAGATGGGTTTATATAATGAAATTTATTAAAGACGGCATTGTCCTAATTTGTTATCCATTCAGATGACACGAGTTTATTTATAGCAGTTCTAAAATCACAAGCAGGTAACAAGTCGGTTTTTTTTGAAAATTTAACGATTGTTTAGCTAAAGCATCTACTTTTTCATTTCCTATTATACCTACATGACTTGGAATAACAGATTTTATTTTAAGTATATCATGAAATCGTAAAAGAAGTTTCTTTATCATGATATCGTCAGATTTCTTTTTTTAATGGATATTAAAATAGAAAGCGAGTCAGAAAATATCACAAATTTATCATGGGTATGCTGTTCTATGTATGACAATGTTAAATCTATAGCTTTGGCTTCAGCAATAAAAATTGATGCATTATCTGGTAACCTCATACTAGATGTAAAATTATTTTCAAACACAGCTGCCCCTACTATGCAACCTTCTTTTGAACCGTCCGTATAAGTATGTATAAATTTTTTTTTTTTTTGAGGCCCCAACTGGGTAACCCCGTTTATTTTCCTCGTAATAGGTCTGAAGGGGTCGAGGGCATCCCCATCATACCTTACATGTATTGCAAATATAATTCAATCATAATGTATATATCAATCAAGTCATATAATTATACAAACATCTCAACATATATATCAAACAAATCATATACATTATGTCATTATATCACATTGCATAATGATTAAACAGTTAACACATATACATGTAATTAATAAGATTAATATCTATATCATTTATTTAGTTTATAAAACGAAGAAAAAAAAGCAAAATTAACATCTGAAAAAAATATCTTGTATGCATTGAAGTTGTTTTCTTTTATATTAGTGGAATAACCAAATTTTGATGTAGTTATTTCAGTTACACAATAAGAGATTTAACAATTGCCCATCTATTGATTTCTTCTGTTGTCAAATTTATATTTTTATAAATATTCCAAGCTAATTTCAAACTATTTTTAAAACCAGTACAAGTAGGTAACAATTTTTTTCGCTTAGACAAATATATATATCTTTTTAATTCTAAAAATAAAATATCATATCTATAGTCATTTATTTCACAGCCAAGAATAAAAGATTTACAATTAAAAAAGGTATCAAAATTATGTATATTTTCTTTCAGAAACTGAAATATTGGCTGAATCTTTTTGCATTCCCAAAATAAATGTATCAGTGTTTCTTCTTGACATTCACAAAAAGTGCACATTTTAGAATTAACTATTTTCATTTTAAATAAAAGAGAGTTTGTTGCCAATATTCTGTGAATAATTCTTGTCTGAAACCATTGTAGGTATGAATCTTTGGTACATTTAAATACATAACCATATATAAACTGCCAATTTAGGGAAATGTCTCCAAAGTAAGATATCCATTTTTCTTGGCACGTTGGTACCTCTATATTTTTTACCATGGTTTCATAAACATATTTATGATTGCTATTGACAACTATAATAGGTTTGATGTAACAACTTATAATAGGATACTGAACATACAGTAAGTCATTTTGAATACAAATATTAAGGTTTTGTGTGTATCTTTTTATTGCCAATTTCAAACTATGATACTGTATAAAATTAATTGGTTTACATGTAATTTGTTCTATGTAACTTAAGTCTAAAAATTCTCCATCTTGATTTAAAATATCCTTTACAAATCTAAATCCATGATCATATAAAGATTTAACGAAAAAAATATTACTTCCTGTTAACAATTTATGGTTATAAAATAGTGGCATATGTAGCACTTGTTCAATATCATCTATATTAAGCTTATCAATAAGTACAATATAGGCTTTCAAAACATCGATCCAGAATTTATTCTTAATCTTATTAATAATCAAATCACAGAACAATTTTCCAGTATCAAAAATTTTATCAATATTAAACAGTGATTTTACAAGGTTAAAGCATTTTCCATCACTGTTACTAACATACCTTTTAAGCCATTTTATCTTTAAACAGTGTATATAACTATAAATATCAACCATGTTAAGACCACCTTCTTTGTATGTCTTTGTCATAACTGATTGCTTTATTTTTGCCTTGCCTCCCCATATAAAGTCATAAAATATATCATTGAGGGTCTTTAAAAATACTGCACTAGGAGTTGGCAAACTTGTAAAACAAAGTGTAAATAATGGAAGTAAAATAGACTTAACAACAGTGACTTTACCTATTGGTGTCAACATTCTTTTTTTCCAATGACTTATACTATTTTTTACCTTTTGTAGTTTTTCATAAAAATTCAAATCAATCATTTTGTCTAAATCTACATCAAATATCAAACCTAGCAATTTTAACTGTGTATCACCCCATGTAAGTTTCCATTTTGTCTTGATTGATCTAGTACTGTACTTAAGGGAACCTATCCAAATGACTTTGGTTTTATCAAACTTTACTTTTAGTCCAGAAATCTCTGAAAATTTATTCAACAATTTAAGAGCATTTTTTAATGATTTTTCAGTACCATCTAACAATAGTGATGTATCATCTGCAAATTGTGTAATTTTATATTCTTCACCATCTATATGTATACCTTTAATATCGTTACATTGTTTTATTTTAATAGCTAATATTTCTGCACATAAAATGAAAATATACGGTGAAATTGGATCACCTTGCCTACAGCCTCGTTTAACTTTGAAGAACGTAGATAAAAAACCATTTAGAATAACACAAGTTTCAGTATTATATAAAAATAATGATATCCATTTCCTTAACATAGGACCAAAGTTAAACAGTAAAAGACATTTTTCTATAAATTTAAAAGATAATGTATCAAAGGCTTTTTCGAAATCGATCATCATAATTAAACCAGGTATATTATTATCTTCAGTATATTTCATTATATCATACAATAATCTAGTATTTTCTCCAATATATCTATTTTTAACAAATCCAGTTTGATCTTTTGACACTAAAATATCTAAAACACCTTTAATTCTATTTGCTATACTACCAGATGCCAATTTATAAACAACATTTAATAAAGTTATTGGTCTCCAGTTTTTCAAAAATTGTTTTGCTTTATTTTCTTTTGGAATACATGTGATTGTCCCTAGTTTTTGATTTCTTGAAAAAGTATTTACATTATAAGCATAATTTATAGCCCTAACTACAAAATAACCAATTCTGTTCCAAAACGTTTTAAAAAAATTTGTTGTAAAGCCATCACAACCCGGGCTTTTATCATTTTTCATATTTTTTAATGTTAAAGAAACTTCATCATATGAGAGTAAACCTTCAAGATTAAGTGATTCATCATTTGTCAACTTAGTAACTACACAATTTCTTAGTTCGCTATCAATGTTTGATTCTGAAGTTAAATTTACCTCATTATATAAATTTTCATAATATGAACAAGTTTTTTCTAATATATCCTTTTGGTCATAAATAAATGTTCCATCATCCATTTCTATAAAAGGTATGACTTTTTCTGTGCAATGTGATTTCTCTAAACTTAAAAAATAATTAGAAGGTTTTTCTCCACATTCTATCCATTTTGACCTTGACCTAATCATAGCTCCTCTTATTTTGTTGGATCTTAACTCATTTAGCTCATTCTGTAAATGTAAAAGCTTTTCTTTATTGTCATCTGTCAAATTTTGCTCAATATAAATAATTTCATCCATAAGTTGTTTTTCAAAAATATTTCTTTCTTTGACCTTAAAAGAGCTATAAGAAATGGTTTTACCCCTTATTTCCATAAGAAGCGTTTCTAAAAAAAGATCATCAGAAATAACAAACTCTATGTCATTATTTTTTATATCCAACACATAATCAATATTATATACTGGTAAACAATATTGTAATTTTACTTCATTTATTTTCTCATTAATAATATTCAAAAATTCAATATCCTGTAAAAGAGCATTGTTAAATTTCCATAAACCTTTTCCATGAGTCACATGAACAAAACAAATATCTAAATATATTATTGAATGGTCAGACTTATAGCTAATATCAATATCACATTTTCTTACATATTGATACAAATCACTTGACAATAGAAAAAAATCTAGTCTACCTTGCTGTATAGGATTTGTGCGTCGCCATGTATATTTTTTGACATCACCATGTAACTCTCTAAATGGGTCAACAAGTTTTTTTTCTTCAATAATATCTAGTAAAACATTCCTAGCCTTAATATTATTATTTCTTGATTTATAATTATGATAATCTAATTCAGGATTTTGTACTAGGTTAAAGTCTCCACAAATTATTAGGGAGTCGTTCTCATTAAAGGTATCAATATCATCAAAAATACTTTTAAAAAAATTTGGACTATCTATGTTAGGTGCATAAACATTGACTAATATAAAAGTTGAAGAGTCAAACAATACCTGTAAAATTATATAACATCCATTATCATCAGTTTTAACTGAATTAATTTTAATATTTAAATTCTTTCTAAATAAAATTGCTACACCCTTGGCATTTGATTTTCCATGACTAAAATAGCATAAACCATTCCACTCAGAATAAATTTTCTTTTCTATATCTTTTATAAAATGGGTTTCTTGCAGACAAAGTATATCAGCTTCTTTAGTTTGAAAAAGATTTAACACATCACGTCTTTTAATACTATCATTTAAACCACGGCAATTGTAACAGAAAATTTTGAGACTACCCATTGTATATTGATTCATTTATACCTTTCCTTCTATTAATACAATTCAAGTAACAACTACATTTGACTAATATTATATAAACCAAATAAAACAACACTTCAAGCCTCAAAAACATACAAGTAAAATGATATATTAACAAAACAAAAATAAACAGCATTGTAACAAAAATGAATTAACGTTCAATCTTTTACACAAAAAAACAGTACACACAAGTCACTGATTTATAAAAGCAGAGTACTCTATAATTGGATATAGCTGTAAATTTATTGGAAAACCTAGATTGTTCTAAAAATAGCACTATATTTTATGCATTTATTGGAAAACCTAGATTGTTCTAAAAATAGCACTATATTTTATGCATTTATAAAATCTTCATGATCTTCCTAGAAACTTCTCTTTGAAATGTCCATGTGAATTGATGACTTTTTTATATTTGAAAGGTTAATATTTATTTCAGGGGAATTATAAGTCCAAGGTGGAACATTTTCATCGTCATTTTGAAGGATACTGTCTGGATTAATTTTAAGTTTACCTAAATCATCTTTTAAACGAAGGCCTAATGGTTTAATTTCCTTTGGTTTGTTAACAAATTTTTCAATATAACTTGGTTTGAAAATAATAATTTTGGTTGGATTTTTGCTATTAGATGAAATTCTAGTTGCACATTGAAGTGATATCTTTTTTCGACGAAGTCGAAGCGATGGTTCCCCAGCTTCAGCATATACACTGAACAAAAGTTCTAACCGATCACCCTGAGTTTTCGCTTATATATGAAAAAGAATAATACCAATAGATCCGACTTTTAATTTATTTCGAAGAGAATGAACACATTGAGAATAATAAAATTATAACATTTTCTATTTAAATAATACTTTATCGATATTTTAAAAAATATTTTTATGAACAGCCACTCACCTGTCTGATAGAGGCTCCAGCATTCAACATTCCAACTGCTACGGCACGATCCTGCATCGACATTCGTGCCATGTTTTATGTTTTTTTCACTTATAAAGTTAACAAGGATTTATGCATTGTAAAATTTAATACTCACCGAGCTCTGCACGAACATTTCGTGCCAAAATGTGTAAACAGCGCCCTGTCTCCCAAGTGAGTGCATGGAACCGTATTAAATTATTTTTCTTTCCATAAATCGGTAGATAATGACACAAAAATCACCTCTGCAAAATTTTATAAGGATCTATTGACGGGTCATAAAGTAATCAAAATTTAAAAAGAGATCGGTTAGAACTTTTGTTAAGTGTAGACATATACAGGTGAGTTGCGAAATGCACCTAAAGCTAACCGTAAACCCGGGTGATGTATGGTATCTAGCATTTGAAGATATGATTTTCTTGCAGACCCATATACAACAGAACCATAATCTAATTTTGATCGGATAAGACTTCTGTATAATTTCAGTAATGTGGAAGAATTTGATCCCCAATTTGTACTTGATAAAACCTTTAGTAAATTTAAAGCCTTAAGGCATTTAGTTTATGTGTTATAAAAGAGAGTTTTTTGTCAAATATAATTCCTAAAAACTTAGCTTCATCAACAACTGGAATTTAAGAACCATATATGAAAAGTTCAGGGTCTTTATCGTGTTTCTGCAATCGACAAAAATGAACACATTGAGTTTTTGACTTTGAAAATTTAAAACCATTTTCTATTGCCAACTTTTGGATTTTATCTAAATTTTGTTGAAGTTGCCTTTCTATTGTTTTCATACTTTCGATCGATATCAAATAAGTTTATCATCTACATATAGAGAATAATCTATGCTTGGTTGGTGTAAGAGCGCTAGCAATATTGTTTATTTTAAGGTCAAAAAGTGTAACAGAAAGTATGCTTCCTTGAGGAACACCATGTTCTTGTTGGTGATCCTCAGAAAAAGTTGAGCCAAGTCTATTAATTAAAGTATTGTCTTTTCATTATACATCTGGTTTATAATTCATTTACACACTTATCATTTCCTCGATTAGTTGTATATATGTAAATGAAAACCTATATGTATATATGTACAGTTTAAGTCAATATAATCATTTTTTCTCTTTTATCTTATTTAAATATATTATTTCGTCAAGTTCTATGTAGGTATACGAGGAAATGAAAAAGTAGATGCTTTAGCTAAAGAGAAGCTTTAAATTTTCAAAAAACTGACCTATTGTTACCTGCTTGTGATTTTAGAACGGCTATAAATAAACTCGTTTCTTCTGAATGGAAAGCAAATTGGGACAATGCCGTCTTTAATAAACTTCATTAACACGACATTATTGTAATGCTTGTGGTATTTTTAGTTTCAACTTTTCGGCATTTTCTAGTTGGGTGGTTCCAATATTCCTACTTGAATAATGTTGAATCACCCTTAGGACATGTTGCCTGCTTTTTAAATTTGTCTTTTGACGTCTTATCTGTGATACGCAGGCTTCATAACCTCTGATCCCCTTTCAAAATTCCATTTTATTTAGTTCCGCCCATTGTTTTCTCGTTTAGGGCACACGCTTTTTATTACTTGGGGACCATACGCCGCTTTTCATGGAATGGCACGGAAGTGTCACATTGAAGGTTCCATGATAACCGCCGTATGAACACATCTGCGGATGTTTCTAAATTTAAAAATTTTACTATTTCATGTTCAAAATGTTGAATTCTGCTTAAGCCGGTGCTAGGGGGCGTGGACGGTAACTTGCACTTTCCAGTACCGTCCATGAACAGGCTCAATCAAACCGAGCCTGCAACATTTTCAATATTGCCGTGTTGGGCTTTCTTTAGGGATTCTGTATTTATCTATTTTATGATCACATCCGTGTAATTTGTGCCGTGTGGCGGCTGTAAAAAGTCTCCCCGTACATTTAATCAATGATGTTATATTTTCGATCCTTGAAGATCGTTCAGCACGACATTATTGTTGTGCTTGTGGTATTTTTAGTTTCAACTTTTCGGCATTTTCTAATTGGGTGGTTCCAATATTCCTACTTGAATAATGTTGAATCACCCTTAGGATATGTTGCCTGCTTTTTAAATTTGTCTTTTGACGTCTTATCTGTGATACGCAGGCTTCATAACCTCTGATCCCCTTTCAAAATTCCATTTTATTTAGTTCCGCCCATTGTTTTCTCGTTTAGGGCGCACGCTTTTTATTACTTGTGGACCATACGCCGCTTTTCATGGAATGGCACGGAAGTGTCACATAGAAGGTTCCATGATAACCGCCGTATGAACACATCTGCGGATGTTTCTAAATTTAAAAATTTTACTATTTCATGTTCAAAATGTTGAATTCTGCTTAAGCCGGTGCTAGGGGGCGTGGACGGTAACTTGCACTTTCCAGTACAGTCCATGAACAGGCTCAATCAAACCGAGTCTGCAACATTTTCAATATTGCCGTGTTGGGCTTTCTTTAGGGATTCTGTATTTATCTATTTCATGATATAAACCTATCTCTTGATGTGTCACCATCTCTGTCTTTGTCAAACCGCCATGATCAAACAGTTCTTCTTCGATGCCGAATTGGACACACTCAAGTTACCCATTCTTATCTTCTCACGAATGACAATGCCCCTTTCTGTGTAGGCTGTAATGAACATTTTACTGTCAAACATTTTCTTCTGGAATGTCATGATTTTTCACAGGCCCGTAACAGATTTTATAATGTAAACTCACTCAAAAAACTCTTTAATACAATTCAATCAAAAAACATCATCGATTATTTGAAAGAGATAAACTTATATTTAAAGATCTGATTGGCTCCTTTTTAATTTTTATTTACAACGTTTTACATAATAGTTTAAGCCTATTTTAGCATTCGGCACGATATGGTTATTTATGTGATGACGTGTCGTAAAATCCAAACAAACAAACAAACAAACTATCATATGTTTAATTGATTCGAACACTTCTCATTTCTTCGAATTCTTTAAGACCCATTTTCTTTCCGTAAAATATGCAACAGACACCTTGGTTTAAAGGGGTCCTTATCTATGGACATATCGCCTGATTTAACCAGGAGGGATTCTGCATTTTCACTATAATTTGGATATAGATGAAAAAGGTACACGGCAAATCCTTTGGCAACATCTCCTCGGCTTAAATCGGCATTTATTTTTTTGTCTGGTAATAAAAGCCGCCAAAGACTTGTAAGATTTGAGCTCTCCGTCGGAAATTCAACTACATGTATTCTTTAAACTAGTTGTAAGTAGCTAGATCTATCGCGTAATTTGTATCTTTCATAAGAATTATAGTTGGCTATATTAAGCGCTACTGAAGATGAGTTCTTTGACGACGGTTATGGAAAGTTCAGTGTGTTGTCTTCAAACAGCGATTTTATAAGATCCTTCAGCCGAGAAGAGGCATGAATATATCTTATCGATGTACTTAATAAAATAAGCCACAACTCCTTTCCTGTTAACTGTAATATAAGCTACGACAAGGAAACTCCACTAATAATATTTTTAAGATAATTTCTCAAAAAAAAACAAAAAAACAGTGCTTGAATTTTCGGACTGTGATTCATGAATAAGGTTAGATTCCTGTTTTCTTCCCTGTCGACATATAAATGTTCACTCTTAGGGTTATCCTGGTAAGACTTAGTATTGCTAGCAGAAGACGAATTATCTCCTGCTAACACGTTATTGCTAGCGTTGTTTTCGGATATTTCTATCTAATTAATTCTTCAAGTAATGTCTTGTTTTTTTTTGTTTCTGTATGGACATTGTTTTTGTTTCTATATTCGAAAATGAACACTATCTTTAAGATATTATGCAACTAAACTATCTAAACCTACTAAATTCAACTTAAAAAAATATTTGACGGGTTACTAACTAGCACAAAAAGGAAGGTTAAAATATAAATTATTGTGTTGTAGATAAATGTTTTTAACAATGGCTATTATGGTATAATCGATAAGTAGGTATCGGCAATTATTCGGATTTTTCAAGATTACAATACCCTCTATCAGTTCAATTAATACACAATGTTCTATTATTTGCTCTAATCAGTTACCCAGACGTTTTTTGTCCACCCGTTATTTCCATTACTACTAAAAGCGTTTTCAAAATGAAGTGTTATGTATGTTCATGTGGAATGGACAGAATAAAATGATGAGGTGAAACAAATGAAAAGATAGGCTTCCATTTCAAATAAGATTCCAACTATTTATTAATCTGGTATATTCTTTTAAAAAGAATAAAATTGTATGACTTGTTGTGTCATTTTGTCAATGATATCACAATGAATGATTTTAAATCAGATGCTCTCATAAACAACAACATTATATTTATTGATTGTAAGCAAACACAACATTACATTTAATGAACGATTCATTGTAATATTACATGATTGTTTCTTGTTTTTTGTTTGTTTGGGTTTTAACGGCACATAGATACATAACTGACCATACCGCGCCGAACACTATTATTGTTAACATAAAAATATTAAATGGATTGAGATAGAGTTAAAGGCTTTACAGCGTTGGTAACACGTTACGATCGACCTGTGGCAATTTTCCACCTTTGACACGTTTTCTCAAACAAAAAACAAGTGTTTGGGGTCTAAATACAGCATTTTTAACTATTTGAGGCCCTAAAAGACGTCCATATGAAGTACCTAACTATTTTCATTATCTTTAAAATATGCATGTATGTTAGCCATACTTTTGTTGATCTTTCCATTTTCTATCATTGTCAAGTATAAGCTACACCTATATTCTCCAAAGGGCATAAATCATAATGTATGTTGTAACAATGAATAATGACTTATAGAAAATAATGAGAGAGTCAAAGTTGTGTAAAGGTAACAATCGATTGGTATTAAGGTCAATGTGCGTGACGTTCATTTAAATAAAGAGAAATAAAGAATATCTAAGGAACGCACAAAACGACAAAATTAAAAATGGTTCAGGCTCGGTTTGTTTGAGCTTGTTTGAAAGTGCAAGTCGCTGTCAACGCCTCTTTACACCGGTTAAAGCAGTATTTAACATTTAGATATTAAATAAGTATTATCATTCATCAATGCATGCCAACATCATTTATAAATCAACTGAATGACATAAGGCCTCATAGTCCATTGTGTTTGTTTGGTTGATTTTACGGCACACCAACAACAGTTCTAGTGAATAACGTTTTCAAAATGAAGCTTAAAGTATGTTAATGAGGTATAAAACTGATGCAGTGAAACAATGAAACATAAACACTTCAATTTCAATCAACATTTGATCAAAAAAAGTATGAAATTGTGTTATTTTGTCGATGATATCACAATGAATTATTCAGTGAGGATGGGAAAGTATCATAACATAATGTAAACATTTTGTATAGCGATTTGATATACACTTTATTAATCATGGCATACAAATTAACATATAATTCAATTTATCAATTGGACTTGTGAATAATAATAAAACAAAAATCCGTTTCCATTCATATTAGTCTGGCATCCAAAAATAACATAAACAAAGTGTTTTACTTTATTACATATTGTTGATTTTGGCCTGTCCTGATGTAATGTGGCCTATCATGATTTAATGAAATCTCTAACTTATAATAAAATATATAGCCAGGTGAAATTGTTTAACGGCACTACAACACAGTTTTAGTGAATAACGTTTTCAAAATCAAGCTTAATGTATGTTCTTGTGGAATAAGACAGAATGAAATGATGACGAAACGAAAACGTACGCTTCCATTTCAAATTAGATTCCAACAATTAGTTGAGTTTGGTTTATTCTTTTACAAAGTATGAAATTGTATGTGTTACTTTGTCAATGATATCATAATTAATGATTTTCCGGCAGATGCTGTCACAAACAACAACATTACATTTATTGATCGATTCATTGTAATATATGATTGTTTGTTCGTTTGTGCGTTTGTTTATTTCGTATTTCACGGCACATAGACACATAACTGGCCATACCGCAAGGGACACTATAATGGTTAACATAAGAATATTAAATTGATTGAGATAGAGTAAAGGGCGTTTCAGCGTTGGTTACACATTATCACAATAAATGATTCAGTGGGAGATTGGAAAGCATCATAAGACAATATAAACATTTTGTATAGCAATTATATATACACTTTATTAAAGATGGCATAGAAATTACAAATAAACAGTGTACAATATGTTGATGTCCGATCATTCCTGTTTATTATGGCTCTTTTGGTCATTTCAGTGGTTTAACTGGTACATAAAAATCAAGGCAAATTTATATAAAGGGACAATTCTTTATTAAAATCATTGCAATATCAAAAGCAATTTTCTTAACAGATCAAATATTTACATACACAAATCACATTTCTAAACTAACTTCTTATATATCTAACTCTTCTTGGCCACAATTATTCCCCTACTTCAAAACGTTCGGGCAACGAATATTTTGTGAATGGAAAAAATAAATGAATTACTGTTATTGACCAGACTAAATCATCAAATCAAAGTTTTAACTAAAAATGTTAGGGCACCGAATAATTTCCAAACTAAAACAAAGATATACTTGCAAAAGACTGGAGCATTAAATACAAGTTTTCATTCAAATGTTAGGGCACCGAACAATTTACAGAATCACAATATATTATGTTTGTTTGTTTGTTTCATTTTACGCCTTTCCAAACAGTATTTCAGTCATATAGGCGGGTAGTTTACAAAATATATACAAGGGACTTTTTTAAGAATTAAAGAATTAACTAATGGTGAATGTTAGGGCACCGAACATTTTGAAAAAAAAAATAAAAAAATACTTTCTTTATTACAAATAAGTTTTAAAAATGAATAAAACTTAATAACTTAAAAAAAATGTTCAGCATTTTTGCGAAATAAGGAAAAAAAGCTAAAAAAAGAAATGAATCATTGTATAAGACTAAAGCATTAAATCAGAGTTTTAATTCAAAATGTCTGGACGTAAAACAATTTCCAAATTAAAGATTAACTGACAATAGATAGAAACATTAAATACAAGTTTACATTCAAAATGTTACAGCACAGAACATTTTACAAAATGAAAACAGAATTATATTCTTACAGTCTAAAGCATTAAAACACATTTAAAGTGATATAAATATAATTCTAACACATCTAGAATTTTTCTAAAACATCTACAGAATAAGTAAGTCTTCTACAATAAAAAATGTAATGGCATTTTACACTTTAAAAATTGACTGAAAAACTTGCAATGATGTTTCTAAAAAAACAAATAATAAAAAAACTACAATATTTAACTAGGTTTGATCAAACAGAACAATTATATTTACTATAACTGGGCAGACTGAAATTAAAGAAAGGCTTTATAGATAAACCCTTTTACAGTTGGACGCTACACTTTCCTATTTTGATAACATCTGACGGACTAAGTGGGATACTGTGATGAACAGTTCTTAAAGCCCTTTGGGACTAAATTGTCTAAATGTATGTCTTCCATATTTTCTTGTCCTCTTGCTTCCTTTAAGACATCGAGTACTTTGGTAATGGTCATTAGGCTGTACCTTTTCTACATATTTACATAATTTTGTATGTGTTTTATTTATTTCGTTTAATGTAACCATAACCATTGTTAGAATTTCACTTGGCGGGGATTATTTTTACTTACACTTTTATGTAATTCAGGAACATGTTAGGGCTAAGATTGAGATTTGGCGCGTCCAAAACCGGTTTAAACTCCCCAGTGGTTTAACTACCACTGACCGTTTCATGGCGGTACCCTCTGTGTTCCTTCACTTGTTTTTTCATGTCTGTTTTGTTACTTGTTTGGGATGTTCACATGTTTCGTGATGTCTGTCTTCTTGGATTGTCGTTTACGGTAAGTATTTTCTTAATTCCTTCCCCTCACTCATTTTACCCCTCCCCCCCCACACATACACATTTTCACCCTTACAGCCTTTATCCTTTTAATTCCGTTATGGGCCCGTTTTAGTTTAAATTATTTCACATTACATGTCCCACTCCTTTCACCTTTATGTCCTCTCTAGGTTTTTTTTAGTGTGTCGGGGGTCGCGTCCTGTGAACGTTGCCTTTGCCTTGTTGATCTTTACTCTCATGAAAATCAAGGGTTGTTAAAATATTTGATGAAGTGCTACAAGGTTAATGATTGGCCACCTATTATATAATCTACAGTTAAAAATTTAGTATCACAAATCAGTATTGTTATGGCACGAAACATGTTGCTAAATTCAACAAAATCAAAGCTCCAAATTATTCTAAAAGAATGAACATAGACGTCTTGCACCATGTACAATTTTCAAGAACAAAATGATTCAATTAGTCTGAAGCATTTTAAAAATTTCTTAACAGAAGTTGTGGCACTTAACAATTTGCGAGATTTCATCAAAATTGACATTTATTATACTTTAATATAAATATTATTAAATTAAATATTTTCCCTCTTACAACCATGTGATAATTCTAAGTATAAAATGATTGATTAAACTTACACAGGGCAGTTTGTAAAAAGGTTTTCTTAATGCGTGTCACAGCACTGAGGATAATGCTAAATTTCGTAAAAAAGAAAAGAGATCAATAAGTACGTCGTTATGAATAATATGAATTACAAGGCTTGATCTAAAATAACCATGCAGTACTTTCAAGTATAAAATTAATCACTCGCATTTTGCTAATTTGATAACCTTTTTTATATTAAATATCAATAGTTTTGAAAAATATCACATTGGTATTTTGAAAATGCCCCTTTCTAATAGTTCTGATTACTGGAACATGTCGAAAGTAGAAGTGTATGCATAACATATTAATACAATGTTACTAAGACTACTACGGACAGAAGCCATTAACAAAACTGAACTTCAGACTTAAGTAATATTTTGAACATGTCATGTTTGCTGTGACCTAGACCTTCAAGATAGTTACCCAAGTGTTGTGCGCGACACGTCATCTCAATATGGTGATCATTTCTGTGAAATAGTTATAAAATCCGACTTTAAATAACCAGGTTATAGGCTGGACAGGATTTTGCAGCAAGGTCATGCTGAGAACTTGACCTTCAAGGTAACGAGCAAAATGTTGCGCGCGACACGTCATCTCAATATGGTGCTCATTTCTGTGAAATGGCTGTAATATTCGGCTTCAATTAACAAGGTTATGGGTCAGACAGTATTTTGCAGCAAGGTCATGCTGTGACATTGAGTTTCAAGGAAGCGACCCAAACGTTCTGCGCGATACGTCATCTCAATATGGTGATCATTTCTGTGAAATAGTTGTAAAACCCGACTTCAAATAACGGGCCGGCCGGACGGATTGACAACCCGGCGATTATATGCTCCCCGGGAGCATAAAAAATCAGACAAGATGAACAAAGAAAAGGGTTCGCATAAAGTTCTTGTTTCTACAAGAAGATTTGAGCTACAGACTCAATTGACATTTTAAATGAAAGCCCTCATCTCATTTTCTATTTGAAAGTACACTGTATGTGTATAATGCGTTATTATTTCTGCCGAAAACATCAAGACCACAAATTTAAAACCTGCAAAAAGTAAAGAAAACCCATGTATTTCCACAATGTCACCTTGCATGTTTTTTTAAAGTCATTTAGTTCATGGAGCTTAATATAGATGGTGAAGAAATCTTGACGTCACACAGTTAAATTATTTTCCCACAAGTTATCATATGTCGCTGGATTTTGCGAGGTTTGATGCATCCTGGGTTAAATTAGCCAAAAAACCTACTAATTGAATTCCCGGAGGTACATCAACAAAAAAGACTAAGCATATTCTACTTATATAAGAGGCAATAATTATTTATTCTTAAACGTACAAAAACACACTTTTCCACACAAATATTTTTCCGATGATAATCCATGTCGGCAGTGTAAGAATTATGCGCAGATATCGGCGAAGATGAACAAGAGTAAGAAAATCGGAGACTAGCCGGAAAGCCCGATTATCACCGAAGCACACAAAGAATAGTGGGTCTGAATCTGACTATCTTTTTTTCTGAGCTTCCTATCCGTTGTTGATATATCTGTTTTTATTTCTATCTCTGTTCATCATGATGCCTTGGATGGAAATCATTCAATCCGACTTCCATTGAACACGACATCTACCTGAAAGAAGAAATGAATATGAAAATGATATGAATAGCAGCTAGTTCCCAGACTAATAACTCTTGAATGCTACCATTCTGTGTTTAATCTTCCTTTGAGTTGTAATTTAATACTGTATATAGCAATCTTTTAATTGGGAGGTCTAAAATGACAAAAAACAAAATTTGAATTTTTAACATAGATAAATTGTGGCACTTAAAATGGAGAGGCATGCACAAAATCATATAGACATATAACAGATAACAGAAGGGACAGAGCATTGCTTTTTCAATCAATTTTATTGGATAATACACATCACATGATTTTCATAGCTTCATGTTCATAAAGTAAAAACAGTTTGAATATTAAGTTTTTCTCACATTATATTTTGTTGTTTTGATTGTTGCCACTTGCGACATCACGAGGAGGCGTTCTCTAATCCCATTATGTGGTTATTTGACAAAAAGATGGTAAGTGGTAAGATGGGCAAGTTAGACTATGACTGTAATTTTGATGGCGCAGTTATATAACATGGCAATATCATGAACCTTGTAATGATAATTATGAGTATAGATAGAATTTAAGAAATATCAAACTTGCCGCTTTAGTTAAACCATATCCATTTCAAAGTCCAAGAACTTGGAAATCATTGGAAGCCAGAGTTCTACAGGATCATGTACCTTGTATTGAGAAGTAGTGTGTAAATTATGAAGCCATTAGTATTTAAGAAAAATCCAACTTATCGTTTTAGGTTAACCGCATATTGACGGACGGACAGTTCAATTACCACATGCCCAGAGGCATAAAAATGGTAAAATAAATGATTTATATGTAAAACTAATTACCTTTTAACACCAGTTTTTATGTTTTCACTCTCTTTGTAACACTCTGATCCTGTCCAGTTTGATGCATATGTTTCTTAACCTGATCTGAAGACTTTACAAGGCTTAATTATTTAATTATGATAATAATTATAAATGTTCAGTTATGTATTCATATGTATATACAGGGATAGTACGAGTAACGTTACAAAGACCTGCCACCTGACAGCATCATTCTCTTTTCTCAAAGCCAGATAAATCAATAGTCAGTATTTTTTCCCAATTTTCAAAACAACCTGTGGCTTTCTGAAGGGGAAAAAATAGCGCGATAAATGAGAAAAGGGGGAAAACCTTAAATCAAATTCCAACAACAAAAAATGGAATTACCCAAACTTTTTATGTAAGAAAATATCAGTTCAATTTAAAATGCATGGTACATAGCAGAGGCTATATATAGGGACAGATTTCTGTCTTCTAGATGATATAAGTCTGATGCTGTTAAGTCATGGTTCCTGTAAGTAAGAGCACAAGGCATTTTAGGGGGAAATATTAGCATTTTTATAGTGGAAAATATACATTTTTTGGGCTAGGGGAAACAGCCTTTATTCGGCTTTAAAATATAGTGAAAAAAATCACTGATAGTCAATAATTAGATGAAAATGTTTCAGAAAATTGCAATTATTTATAAGTTAAAAGAATGGTAATAATTATGCAGACATGGCTTTCTGCCTGTTACATGTGGGGTTCCCCAGGGCAGCATCCTGGGTCCTCTTTTATTTTTGTGCTATGTAAATGACATGAGAATTAGTATAGATCAAGAATGTAAACTTATTCTGTATGCCGATGACAGTGCAATTCTTTTTGCTCACAAAAATCCAAGTATTATTTCTCAAAAACTTGGACAAACACTAGAGTCTTGTTCATCTTGGCTTGTAGATAACAAATTGTCACCTCATCTAGGAAAGACTGAATGTCTTATTTTTGGTTCCAAACGTATTCTAAAACAAGTTAAAGAGTTCAAAATTGTTTGTAATGGACATACTATTGAATCCACAAAATCTGTTAAATATCTAGGTTTAAATATTGATGATTCTTTGTCAGGTGAATCTATTGTTAATTGTATTCTTACAAAGGTGAATTCACGTCTTAAGTTTTTGTATAGGCAAGCAAATGTTTTAGATTTTAGGACAAGAAAATATTTATGCTCAGCACTAATACAATGTCACCTTGATTATGCATGTTCTTCTTGGTACCCGAGCCTGAACAAGTGATTTAACAAGAACTGTCGGAGGACAGTAACGCTCGACTATTCGAAAATTTGTCACAAGGGTGTTTCATTGAGTATAATAATGCTTACCTATATGAATACATAAAATTGTCCGAAAAGGTACAAACTCTTTAAGTTTCAATACATTCCCTTCAGTAGTTATGGAGAGACAAGCTTACATGCAAAAACTTTACCAAGAATTCATGAGTCGAAAAAGGGGCATTATTATGCAAAAAAAGCAAATCAGAGTTATGGGACTTGTACCAATCATCTTAGATAATCACAGAGACCAAGTGTGTGAAGTTTCAATCCATTCCCTTCAGTAGTTATGGATATACCAGCTTACATGCAAAAACTTAACCAAGAATTTCTAAGTCGAAAAAGGGGCATAATTATGTAAAAAAGCAAATCAGAGTTATGGGACTTGTGGCAATTATCTTAGATAATCACAGAGAACAAGTGTGTGAAGTTTCAATCCATTCCCTTCAGTAGTTATGGAGATACCAGCTTACACGCAAAAACTTAACCAAGAATTTCTAAGTCGAAAAAGGGGCATAATTATGTAAAAAAGCAAATCAGAGTTATGGGACTTGTGCCAATCATCTTAGATAATCACAGAGAACAAGTGTGTGAAGTTTCAATCAATTCCCTTCATTAGTTATGGAGATAACAGCTTACATACAAAAACTTAACCCCAGAATTTCTAAGTCCAAAAAGGGGCATAATTATGAAAAAAAGCAAATCAGAGTTATAGAACTTGTGGCAATCATCTTAGATAATCACAGAGAACAAGTGTGTGAAGTTTCAATCAATTCCCTTCAGTAGTTATGGAGATAACAGCTTACATACAAAAACTTAACCAAGAATTTCTAAGTCGAAAAAGGGGCATAATTATGAAAAAAAGCAAATCAGAGTTATGGGACTTGTGCCAATCATCTTAGATAATCACAGAGAACAAGTGTGTGAAGTTTCAATCCATTCCCTTCAGTAGTTATGGAGATACCAGCTTACATACAAAAACTTAACCAAGAATTTCTAAGTCGAAAAAGGGGCATAATTATAAAAAAAAAGCAAATCAGAGTTATGGGACTTGTGCCAATCATCTTAGATAATCACAGAGAACAAGTGTGTGAAGTTTCAATCCATTCCCTTCATTAGTTATGGAGATAACAGCTTACATACAAAAACTTAACCCCAGAATTTCTAAGTCCAAAAAGGGGCATAATTATGAAAAAAAGCAAATCAGAGTTATGGGACTTGTGCCAATCATCTTAGATAATCACAGAGAACAAGTGTGTGAAGTTTCAATCCATTCCCTTCAGTAGTTATGGAGATACCAGCTTACATACAAAAACTTAACCACAGGGACGCCGACGCCGACGCCGACGCCGACAAATGGGTGACTGCATTAGCTCGATTATTCTGCGAATAGTCGAGCTAAAAATAGGCTTCAAATTTGTCAAAATAAAATTGTTACATTTATACACGGTATGGGACCTAGAGATAGTGTCAATAATGTTATTCTTGCTAATATGTCTTTACTAAATGTAGAAAACAGAAATAAGCAATTACGTCTTAATCATGTTTTTAAAATTGTTAATAACCAGTGCCCTTCATACATGATAGAAAATTTTATACCTGTTCGAGACATTCATTCTTATTCAACTCGGTCGAATCAGTACAATTTTAGGGTCCCAAGAAGTTATGGGAAGGATATTGTAACTTTTTTTCAAAAAGCAATTAATGATTGGAATTCCTTACCAACATACATAAAAAAATAAGATAGGAGATTTCAAAAGCTCTGTAAAGGCCCATTTACTAGAACAGTTAGGCTAGTAAATCATAATTAAATCCACTAGTATGACTAGATATTGATCTCATTTTTATTGTTTTCTTTTTAGCAAAATTAATGGAAATACTAAAGTTTGATATTTTACGTAAATGACATCTTCCAGTTTCCAAAGTTTTGTATTTTTCAATGTTTTTGTGTTTTATATTGTATATTATAGTTAGTACATATCCAAGGATCCCATTGGAAATAAGCCTTCGGGCTTTCATGGCTTTCTATACATGTTTCCACTTACGTCCTTACATTTTATTAAACTAGTAAATTGATATCTAGTCATAGGAAAGAAAGAGTTTTAGATTTTGTTTTTAGTTATAATATTTTATTATTTAATGGGCCGTCTGTGATATTTATGTCTGACAAACTTCCGAAATATTTTATTACAATTGTGTCATAAGTTTTATATAAAATGCTTATGTGTTTGTTTTATGTATTCATGTATGTGTGTTTTAACCTGAATAAATATCTATCTATCTATCAAGATTTATATCTTTGATGCATAATCTATATCCCTGCACATGATTCTCTGTTCTTAATTATATTGCTCTTTAAAGTAATGTCAATAAGAAACATGCGATTCTCGGTTTTATTATTTTTTTCTCAGGAACAACTTTCTTAACTGCTAAGATGTAGATGTAAGACTTATAAACCAATAAAAACATCTACAATTCTGTAAAATTGTCAACATCCTGCATAAAGTACCCTTATATGGTGCATTCAACACATAAATTCCAATATTTCCTAATGCAAACTTCAGATATTTCTGAACTCTTAACAGGAATTTCTTGTCTCCTTATTAAGCATATAATTAATTCATATAGTAATGTAATGTTACATTTATGACACATGGACATATGCTCACAAACACATACATAATCATTTTAATTATTACCTCTGATACTTCTGTTTCTCTTTCCAGTAGCCTTATTTCTTCTTGAATCACACAAAGAAACTGTTCACTTTGTGCTTGTTTTGGCAAACGATCCAGAATTCATATCTCTCTAGTCTCTTCATTTGAAAGACACTGGTTAAATGTTCTTTTTCTACACTATCATAAAATTGTTTCCATTTATTCAATGTTGTCGGCTTTTTGAACATGTGTTGTAAGCTTTCAATTTGTCTCATTTGGACGACACAGTCAATGTTGTAATAGTCCAGGACCAATCTTGTTGGTCTGGCATCTGGAATGTAACTTAAAAAGTTACCACTTAGCTGTGTCCATTGGTGGTCATGCTGATCTTTGTAAAATATATTTACTGCCTGATCCGATTTTGTAAACTTGTAATGAAGCGATCTATTCACAACAGAAATTCTATTTACAGCTGGGGCAAGCCATCCTTGAACATTCAGCATGTCTGTGAGTAGACCCGTTTTTTTGGAAAAAGAGCTAGAAGTTCTGCAATGTCTGTGCAATGTTTAGGATATTTTGCTGAATGCACAGTCGACATCTACATGGGTGTGCCCAACTATTTTTGACAATGACAATGTGTTTATTCGTTATATAAGGCCTTCAGCCAAAAATACAATCAGATTGAAATAAAAATATATATGAGAATTATATTAGAAAGGATAAATGTACATGTAAAGGAGTGCAAAAATTTATGAATAAAACCTCTGAGATTGACAAGATCATAGACGCATGAATTCTGAATTTCAAATCCGTCTTAGAAAAGAAATAGAGGATATTTGTTTAGTTCGGTGTAAGATCGGAGTATATTTCACCGAGTCTGCACCAAAAGGTATATTTATATGAACTTTTGGTGTTCACAAGGTGAAATATATTTCGATCTTACACTAAACTAAACAAAATTTCTTTTTATTATATGCAAAGAAACGTTTTAAAAAGACATTAAACCTTATACTGAATGAAAAACGCGCCAAATAATAATACAACGTAACGTATTTTATGTCGTCACGTCATTAAGTTGGTACTCAGTTCTGTGCACGCTGTTTCAAACAGTGAAATTACCAGTTTTAAATCACTGATATATTTCTATAAACCACCGAAAAGCATGTAATATTTATGTATAATTGCCCAAATAATTGATGATAGGCTCTGAAGACATGTTGTTTTAAAAGATGTTAAGACATGACTTCATTAATACTGATGCTAACTTGGTAAATAAAACAAGTAAATCTGCCTCATTATGTATCATTCATATTGATGGAAATTAATGTAAATTGTGACGTAAAATAATACCCCTTTTCAAATAAAAAGGAAAATAACTCATAAATACACTTTAAAGTAAAATAATTACCAACTAAAAATGCTGTTGTGAAGTAAAAAATCCGGAAACAAAGTGATCCCTCGGAAGCATTAATCACAACAAAATTACATAAGAATTGCAGACTCGGTTTGACTGAGTCTGTACATGAGGGATACTGTATAAGTGCAACATCCCTCACGCCCACTAGCACCGGCTTGAGCGGTACTCAATTCTCAACACTTAATAGCTGGCATCAATGAGTTTTTTTATCACTTAAACAAAGTCAGGAGCATATACTCAAATAAAAGGTATTTCAATTTAACTTTGCTATAAAGGTTGTGAAAAGTCTATTTCAACAATCTTCTGATATTGCTTGGTAACGTCATCATGAGTATCTTCCTTTGGCAGCAGCGGCGTCTCATCTTGGGAAGTATAATAGTTTACGTCTCTGTTGTTTTCTTTGTGAAATGGTCTTAGTGACTGACTGTTGTAAATCTCCCGTTGAGTTTCCTGTTGCATCTAACAGATCGTCAATAAAGGTTGTGTTGTATGTATCCACATGGCATATAAATATTCTACTACTAAGATGTTGTTCTGCTACATGCCGTTTAAGATTTCTTGCTTTAGTGAATCTTTTCTCACAACTTTCGCAGGATGACATGTGATTCTTATTATTACTCGACTCTTATTATTACTCGACTCACAGATAAAAATATGCAATGTATTAGCTGTTTATATAGCAATTTACCCCCTTAAAGACACGTTTTTTTCATGAACTACATGCTTATGTACTACTACCTGTCTTACCTGTGTAGTAAATTTAATCTCCTTTATTTTGTTATGTAGATATAAACTCCTGAGCGATGTATAGTAAAACATTACTGATTTATTTTTATTTCATTTATTGTTTAAGACATATATCAATTAAAAAGTAAACATAAGAAAACTGCACACAACATTTTATTTAGATTGTTTTATTTTTTATTTATGAAATAAACCACTAACTTACAATGCATATTTCTATAGTTATTCAATTATAATACTTATTTGATCAGGGCTGGGAATCAAAACTGCGTCGTATCCTACAAAATGTAAACAAACGCCGCCATCTTGGAGCGAAAAATGTATGTTTTTGTTTATAACTCTTTTTGTTGGAAATGACTGAAAACAAGATATATGTATTAACACGCTACACTATTTTCCACTTCGTTCGGTATATGTTGCTTGCACAACTATTTTGTAAAACAAAAGTTATAGCGAACTTGCAACTCGAAGCGGGGCAGAATTTTTATGAAAATGTGTGGATACGACGCAGTTCATATTGCTTTATCTATCGTTTTTCCTTCAAATCAATTATATACTCGTTTTCAGAGTTCACCATAAACGTCAAAACATAATTTTGCATCATTTACTAAACTTTCATTTAAAAGAGATGTTTATTTTCCAAGAAAATAATGATTTTTACGAAATGATACGACGCAGTTGAAAATAAAATATGATACGACGCAGTTGTATTTTCATTGCAGGCTGAATATTGGTTAAACTATTTAAATTATGTGCTAGGTATGCCAATAACGTCCTACAACATTTCTTGTTTACAACTTAAGTCAAAAGCAGAGGTCACTCATTGGTTTCATAAAAATGAAAATGTAATACAATTCTATTAAGGCTGCATTTTTCGGTCGCATTTTAGTACTAATCATAAGCATCTACAAATTCCGAAAAGCTGTATCAAATGCAATACGTGAAATTGAAACACGTGATCGCACACCCATATGACAACGTATTCTAGTGTTGCCTTAGCATGCTTATAAACTTGTTCACGTGAGTTCGAAATGGGAGTGATTACTATTTTTGATACAAAATTCAATATTCCAGTGTAACCTCCACTGGACCCTGTATGAATCAGGAATGACTTTTTTCTTAAAAAAAGAGAAAAAATTACAAATTTTGAGAAGGTCTCTCGCTATCGGGAATGCGCAATTTGCATGCCTACCGTTGTTACTTGTAATTAGCAATAATTTCCGTCAATTCCGTTATTACTTATGTCTTTTACGTGCCGATTTTATTGTATTCATTTTCTTAATAATCGACGAGGACAGATGAGCTTTATTATTTGAAACTGAACATTAAATTTTTAAAATTATATTATAAATGGTTAAGCTACAATATATTTTTGCAAGTAGGTTATACGTTCCGTTTAGTCATTTTATGTTCAGCGCCGCGGAACTTTACCCCTGCGTTTCTTTATCGCCGATGAGGAAAGGTCTACGGAATGTATTTTCTATATTTGCACTTAAGTATCATTCTTCTCCATCAAAAAACTTTTCAAAATCGAGTTACATATGATACAACTACAAATTATTTTGTAAATAAGGTGTCCGTTTTGCAAAGGTATTTTACGCTATGCACCGATTAATTTGATACAGATATAGGCAGACATGGTCTTTCATTATTAGGTTTTCACAATATTGAACAGAAAATTTAGGTCAGATTATCGTATCGAATTTTCAACAGACTAGAGACATGACATCTTAACATACTAAAGTGTGATTTTTATTTGATAATGAATTGCCTGAAAACTTAAACAAAAATTTCAGAAAATGACTTCACAGATGATTACCCCCTGTTTACATTGAAAATTTCTCTGCTAGTCATACCGAAATAAGAAATTTAAATTTTATTCTCTTTATAATTATTTCAAATATTTATAATCTTAAAACTTCACGCCAGAAGTTAATAAAAAAGCTGCTTATTTGTACAGCTGACGTTAACCAATTTTGTTGAAAAAACAAATCAGACAGGTGTGTCCGACCGAGGCCGAGCTGTTTTTGTTTACTGAATTCAAATCACTTGAACTGAACTGCTATGAATTCGAAAACCACCAGGGACTTTTTATTCTTTTGTGTGGAAAACCTATCAAGCTAGTTTCAAAATGTCGACGGTTCTCTGCAGGTACAACATTTTGCCTGAAATAATGCACAAAGGCGCACCTGAGGTCCTCGCCCCTAGTGAAGCTAATGTGTAGAGTGAAAGTTTGAAAAGAAACCACAAAAAAGCAGTCATTACTCAGAACACGCAGAACCACAGTTAACTCAGAGCGTAGCTAGCCAAAATGAATTCAAGTTAATAGATTTCTACATTTTTTTGCGAAAAAAATAGGGATAATATTGAACATACAGGAAAATATAAGAAATTATTTCAGATATTATGATCAATAAGGTAACATATTTATGTTTAACTGAAAAGTAGCTTCCGCAATGTAAACTTTCAAATTAAATGTTATATTGGACATGCCACATTGCATTCTAAATAATCAACAGATCATTGATTTACACCGCAAATGATCTGGGTTTTTATCTAGCACAAGTGATTATTCCATAAAATAGAAATATATTGTCAAAATTATCCCTGTTGAAAAGACTGCCAAAAATACAACTGCGTCGTATCATATTTTATTTTCAACTGCGTCGTATCATTTCGTAAAAATCATTATTTTCTTAGAAAATAAACATCTCTTTTTAATAAAATTTTAGTAAATGATGCAAAATTATATTTCGAAGTTTATGGTGAACTCTGAAACAAATATATAATTGATTTGAAGGAAAAAACGATAGATAAAGCAATATGAACTGCGTCGTATCCACACATTTTCCTAAAAATTCTGCCTCGCTTCGAGTTGCAAGTTCGCTATAACTTTTGTTTTACAAAATAGTTGTGCAAGCAACATATACCGAACGAAGCGGAAAATAGTGTAGCGTGTTAATACATATATCTTGTTTTCAGTCATTTCCAACAAAAAGAGCTATAAACAAAAACATACGTTTTTCGTTCCAAGATGGCGGCGTTTGTTTACATTTTGTAGGATACGACGCAGTTTTGATTCCCAGCCCTGTTGATGTCAACGTAACTATTCACGCAATAGTTAATTAAGTACAATAAACATGTACAATAAGTGAATTAGTTCACATTTTAATTTCCAATAGAATATTATAAAACACACAATTGAAACACATTTTATAAAATATGTACAGTTTTTATGCTTAACTTTACATTTTGCATTAATTGCATACATTGTTTTCCACATATAAATGAAAAGCAATGTATTCACTTTTGTATACACTGATTTCAATTCTTTATGCATTGAAACAAATATATTTTTTCTTTTCATATTTTTAGATCACAAAACTAAATGATATTTCACACAAGGTGACCGTCTCCCAAACAAATTTTACACTTCGTTATCACTTTTAATACTATACACTTGTTTTATTCTTCTAACTGCTATTGCAGCAGCGCATCTTTGTTGTTTATTATTATCAACAGTTTGGCATGTTTTATTTTTCAATAGAATCAACATCTGTTTCTGACATTTCTATTGGATAAAGTAAACACAACGGACGTCCTAGTATTTTACCGGATGAAGTTTTAACCTTTGCTGATCTTATTAGTCCATCTTTTCCGGCGATTTATTTTGTTATTTGTTCTAATTTCTACATTCCCCCGAGGTAAATTTTCTTTTATTAGCACAACACTTCCAACCGTAGGCACCATGTTTGGACTATTTTTCAATGGTTTGTGATGCATTTGAAGTCATTTTCTTAAACTTGATGAATATTCCGCTTTCCATATGGACCAAAAGACCAAAACATATCTAAAAGTTGATTTCCCTTTTTTCCAAATTTCAAATATCGTTTGTGAAGATGTTTAACTTATTAATAACTTGTTTGAAGTAATTTGTTTGGTGTTAAGTGAATGTGTAGTTATTTACTGCATGAAATTTTGCGTCGGGAAACTTTTTCTCAATAATAGTGCCAGCCCTCCGGGGGCCGTGTCAAACATCTGGGAGAACGATGTGTGCACATCATTGCCAGGTTTATGTATTACTTTTATTCTGATGTGTTAAGTATTGAATGATATAGTCTGAGCGCGACAGCTCTAGTAGCCCATTGCTTGGAACATGCAGACCAGGGATCATGATATGTATTACTTTTGTTATGATGTGTGAAGCATTTAGTGAAGAAGTCAGTGCACGACTAGCGCTGTTGCCCATTGCTTGGTACTTATGCTGACTGGTGTTCATGATATGTATTATTTATTGATGTGTGAAGCATTTAGTGAAGTAGTCAGTGCACGACTAGCGCTGTTGCCAATTGCTTGGTATTTATGCTGACTGGTGTTCATGATATGTATTATTTCTTGATGTGTGAAGCATTTAGTGAAGTAGTCAGTGCACGACGAGCGCTGTTGCCCATTGCTTGGTACTTATTCTGACTTGTGTTCATGATATGTATTATTTATTGATGTGTTAAGCATTTAGTGAAGTAGTCAGTGCACGACGAGCGCTGTTGCCCATTGCTTGGTACTTATTCTGACTGGTGTTCATGATATGTATTATTTTTGTTCTGATGTGATAGGTATTTAGTAAATTTATCAGCGCGCGACAAGCGCTGTATCTATTGTTGGAAAACTTCCGACTAGCTTTCGGGTTTATATATATTCATTTTCTGATTGTGTTACTTCATTAGTCAGTGTCCTCTGGGTATCCTTGATATATTCGTCGCGAGCAGACTGGTTTTGTTCGTATTTCGGCGCGATCAGATTATGGATTAAGAAGTCCTCCAAAGTTCATGAAGCAACTTCTTAGTTCCATAATGTAAGCAGACTATTTTCGTTAGTGTATACCGTTATCAGACGACATTTTACGACATCCTGTTTACGGTGACCGCACCTCTTTTTATCCATCAATGCACCATTTCTATTATATACCATCGCTTCGTATTCATTATATGTTATTATATGTTAAAATCTTTATATTGCATTAAAGAAAGCACATCAAACACTATCTTTTATTTGCCACGCTTGACTAAGTAATAAACATCTAACTAGTTGATTTACTATTTTTTCCCGAACAGTACATGTTTTTATATGCTATGTTATCAGGCCCCCAATATATATTGTATAATTTAGCGTTGTTTCTTCAATGCAAAGGTGTCCCCTATCAGACAGTGAAATCAGAATTTAATTAACTTGATTGATAATAATTTTATCGTAGAATGATGTTCATTAAAAACTCTGAAAAAAATCGCTGATTTATTTCATTTTTCCGAAAAAGTACATGTATTTATATGTTATATAACCAGCCTCCCATTTAAGTTATTTTAAAATTTAATGTTGTTTCTTCAATGCAAAGGTGTCCCTTATCAGACAGTGAAATCAGAATTTAATTACCTTGATTTGCAATATTTTTATCGTAGAATGAAGTTCAATAAAAACTTTGAAAAATCACCGATTTATTGCATTTTCCCGAAAAGTGTATGTATTTATACCTTATATTACCAGTCCCTCATTATACATATTGTAAAAGTTAATGTTGTTTCTTCAATGCAAAGGTATCCCCTGTCAGGCAGTGCGATTATAATTTAATTTGCTTGCTTGTTTATATTTTTATCGACAAATGATGTTCATTAAAAACTCTGAAATAATCATTGATTTAATGCCTTTTCCCGAAAAGTGCATGTATTTAAACGTTTTATTACCCGGCCCCCAATATATATATTGTAGAATTAAGTGTTATTTCTTCAATGCAAAGGTGTCCCCTAGCAGACAGTGAGATCAGAATTTAATTGGTTTGATTGGTAATGTTTTTATCGTAGAATGATGTTCATTAAAAACTCTGAAAAAATCACTGATTTATTGCATTTTCCCGAAAAGTATATGTATTTGCACATGTTAGTACCAGTCCCCTTTAAAATATATTCTATTATTCGATGTATTTTCTTTAATGCAACAATGTCCCCTAACATATAGCGTAATTAGTATCGAGTTATTATGATTATTAAATTTTTAAGCAACGAATGATGTTCGTGAAAAACTCGGCCGCGGCATTATTTAATGGGATAGCGTGCGCATTTTCTCGCCTTGTATTTAATCATTTGTTTATATCTTTTTAGTATAATTAATATCCTTTATATATTGAAAAACTGCTGTCCTTATTTGTTCTGCATTGGTTTTTGGTGGATCTAATAGAGTTGTAATATCTATGATTGTAAAGCCTAATTTCTTGATAGTTGCTTCTAACTCCTTACGCAGTATTATAATTATGACGTTTGCATTGAAAGAACATGTGATCTATGGTTTCCGACTGATTACATTCAATGCAGTTCTTTTCGTTTGTAAAAGAGTGGCCTTTAAGTAATGTATTGTTTATTTTAAACGAGTGTATATTCTATCTAAATGTCTGTTATGGTGATATTGCGTAAACTTACTGGGTGGAACTTGATTTATTTTTATGTTATTTGTAGAACAATATTCCGACCATAATGCATTTCTTTTTTCTGTTATCTTACGGTTTATTAGACTATAAACTTCGCGAATACTTAATGGTATATCGCACGTGTCTCCGTTGAGACTGGCTTGTTTTGCACATTTGTCGGCTCGTTCGTATGTGACTTGGTACCCAGACTAGTACTAATTCATATTTTAATGAGCGTATCAGGGATGCTTTCTTTAATATATTATTACACATGGCCGGTTGATTTTTTGATTGTCCAGATTGAATTGATTGTAAAACACTTAAACTGTCGGTGAATATGGCCGTCTTTTTGTACTGATTTTTTATTATTAACTCAATAGCCTGCTTTATAGCCACCATTTCACAGGTATATATTGACGCGTATTTGTTATTTTGAATCTTAATTTCATTAATACATAAGCCGTTTTTATCGAATTCTATTATGCCCGCCCCCGCTAAACCCTCATCCGAGTCCTTACTACCGTCTTTGAAAATTTGATGATAATCAGCGTATTTTTTTAATAAATGCAGGTTAGCCACCACTGATTTTCCATGTTTGAGTTCGATTGATCTATTTTCCCTGTTAATGTTGTATAGATATTTAAGGGTGATATATTTATTATCGTTTCATAACATGGCTTTGCTATTTTTATTTCAGATGTTTCATATTCGTGTACTAATATGGCGATATTTTGTGCGTAGGGTATTTTCTTTATGCGTCTGTGTGAAAAGGGGTCTTCACCTATTTTACTATTTATGGGTAAGTTGTCACCTTGACTTACGGTACGCGCCCAGTATTTAAGGGTACACTTTTCTCGTTGTAGATCTAATTTAAGCGTATTTGTTTCGACATGTAATTTTTCCGTGTTCGTAGAGGGTAGGGCCCCATGACTATTTTGAGCGCTTTATTTTGCATGATTTGTAGTCTTTGTTTTTGTCTTTCGTTAGCCGAATTATAAATGATGCAACCATAGTTTATTTTACTCAGAATTAGTGCCTCGTATATTCGGTATAGACATTTTTTTATCTGTCCCCCATTCTTTTCCTCTAATTGATCTTATTGTGTTAATTTCTTTTTCACAGAGTATAATTAATTCATCGTGTTTTTTTTCCATGTGAGATATCTTTCGAAAGTCATTCCTAAGAATTTTGCTGCTTCTTGATATGTTAGTTCCGTATTGCCAAGCGTTAATTTAGGAAAATTTGGATCATTTAATTCTATTTTAGCGTTTTTTATGCGTTGTTTTTCAATGAAAATAACTTGTGTTTTTGCAGGATTTATTATGAAGCCGTATGTTTTGCTCCAGTTATCTATTTCATTTAAGAGTAGTTGCATTTTTTTTAACTGCCATTTCTTTAGTGCCGGATGTTATCCATGCAGCTGAGTCATCTACAAATTGCGAAACTTGTGCATTAATTGTTTTGTTTTGGCTTTTTTCTATAGTCTCACTAAAGGTATTCATTATTAAACTGAATATTATCGGACTTAACACACTGCCTTGGGGACAGCCGTTAACCGTTTCTACTACCTCAGAAAAAGATCCATTTAATTTAACTTAATTTAACTTTAATTGACCTTGTCGCTAGAAATTCTTTTATCCATTTTAGCATCCGACTTCTTATGCCTATTTTACCTAAGTAACCTATCGCTGCGCCTATCCATGATTTATCGAACGCGTTGCTCAGGTCCAAGAATACAGCTAATAAGAATTTGTTACTGTTTATTGCCCTGCTCGCGTCTGCTTCAAGTCGTGCGAGATTATCATCACATGAGTGATGAGATCTACACCCAGATTGAGCAGGCGAGATTAAGTTGTTGTATTCTAAATAATTACAGAGTCTTGGTTTTATCATTTTTTGCATAAGTTTAGTAAATGTTGAAGTTAGTAATATCGGTCTAAATGAAGCTGGGTCATTTTTATCTTTATTTGGTTTTAATAGGGGAATTATTAAAGCTTCGTTCCAGCTTAAGGGAGTAGAACCATCTTTCCATGATTTATTAATCATTGCTAGCAGAGTTAATTTTGTTTCTTCTGGAAAATTCTTTATAATATTGTGATGGATATTGTCTTCCCCTGGTGTCCCAGACTTGCAATTTTGTAGGGCTCTATTTAACTCATTTAACGTAAATTCTTGGTTGTACAATTTATTTTCGAAATCGGGCTCGTTGTCTGCTTTATTTAGGGCTCTACGGGTCCCTTCTTCTTTTCTCGCTATAAATTGCGGCGGATATCCTTGATTGCTACTCGCCATTTCATATAAATAAACTAGCGCGTTGGCTTTTTCTGTAGGATCGGTTATGATTTTGTTGTTAATTTCAAATGCGGGTAGCGATGCTGGTTGTTTCCCCTAAATTTTACGTACGAAATCCCATAATTCTTTTCCGTTTGTTTCACGTGTAATTTTACTGCAAAATTTTTCCCATGATTCTCTTTTTGCTAATTTTATAGTATTTTTTGCTGTTAAGCGGGCCTCTTTCCATAGTTCATACTTAAGTGGTGTTTTTTCTTCTTTGTAATTTCGTCTTTTTTGTTCTCTTAATTTTATAACATTTGTGCATTCTGCGTTCCACCATATTTTAGGTGTTTTATATTTTAGCGTTTTCGTTTTTGATTTCGGGATCGTTTGACCTAGAATAGTATTTAGTTTATCTAAAAATGTTTGAAATATCTTATAATGCTACCGTACTAACTCTTGCCTACATAGATGTCTAAAATCGGTCCATAGAGTTTCTGGGGCTTTTTCTATTAGCCATTTTTCTAATATTATAATATTTTCCCTATTATTTCTGTGTTTACTTTTGTCAGAATTGGAAGATGATCACTGCCAAATGTGTCATCAATTACTAGAAATTCAGAGAATACGGCTAGATGTGAAGATACTATGGCTAAATCTATCGCGGAATCTGGGTGAGAATCACAGGTGCTACATCGTGTGACTTGCCCGTCATTTAAATAACTAAAATTGTAGTCATTTAAAAAATCGAGCGGCATCATGTCTGGTGTCATTTTCTGGATTCCAGCACGGATGCTTTAAAATTAAATCACCTACTATTATTGTATTTTTGAAATTATTGCCCATGATGTTCTTGAATTTGTCATATGAATTTATACTTTTGTGATAAGCATAATAGTTAATTATAATAAATGTTTCTTTTTCACCAATTACTTCCACTGCTATAAATTCTATGTCACCATCATATTTAATTTTCTTTTCAATGAAAGTTATGTCATTTTTGACATATATACATACCCCGCCTTCAGCGTGATTTGCATTCGACGATTTCTGTATACTGCTTTTTGGTAGCCTTTTAGTTTAAAGGGTGTTTGTTGCTTAATTAGTTTAGTTTCCTGTATGCAAATTATATCTATTGGAGATTTGGTATTATTTAAATAATTTTGTAATTCATTGAATTTTACATCTGATCTCATTCCATTCATATTCCATGATAAAATGCCGAGGCCCGATTTAATTGTGTTTTGTTTTTCATTTATATTGTTCCCCGCCATTTTATCAAACATATCAATTTATTCTATATAATTTATTTTTATGTTATTACCGCGCGTTCCTAGGATGGGGACCCCGTCTCCCCCCGTGGGAGAGGAACCTAATATGTTCATTCATTACTAACATGCGGCGTTCGTAATGATTGAGCACATTAATAAGGTGCTCTCTTTCCGCTGTCTTTCTTTAAGGTATATAAGTTTTTTCATAATTTTGCTTGTATTTTGTGTCTATTGATGAGTAATTCTTTTGAGTGTATTTATTGTTATTTTGCTGAATGGTCATGTTATTAGTTTCAGTTTGTGAAATCGGTGTATTAGTGTCAGTTTCTTTTTTGTTTGTATCAATGATTTCTATGTTGCTTTGTGTATTGTAAGTTTTCTTTTCATTTGTCACTGTGTTGCTTTCGGTGCTTTTTCGTTTAATGTTAATTGTGTTTTCATTGTGCTTAGTTGTTGAATTTTCTTGTAATAAGTTTGTTTCCAATATTATTTTAATTTCTTCTTCATTTTTATTTTTGAATTCATTTACTAATTTGTTTATGAATGAATCTATATTTTCGACTTTTACTTTAACTGGTGTTAATTTATTTTCATTTGAACATTTCTTTACGTATTCTTTTTGTAGGTCGTTGTTTATTTTGTTTATTCTACTTATTCTTATAAAGTATTCTGGGCATTGTTTGGCGGACCCTTACAGTTCGTGCATTTCGGTTTATTTGTGCACTTTTCTACGTAATTGTGAGGTTCGGCACATTTAACACAGCTGCTTTTATTCATGCAGCTGCGAGAAATATGTCCGAACCCTTGACAATAAGTACATTTACGTAAGGTGGTGTAGCATGGAAAATCAGGTATGATGCCCCCCCCCATGCACCGCCACCTTGATAGGCATTTCTTCTGAATTAAATTTGATTACTGCATTTTGTTCATTTTTTGTGAGATAAATATCAGAAATATAATATCTTTGTTTTTTTTTTTCATTAAATTTATTTTTAGGGATAGGAAATTATTTTTGACTGTTATATTGATTATTCCTTTAATTTCTTTTTCACACTGTATAAACGGTCGGGGCCCGTCTGTTGATTTAATTACTGAAGGTGCTATTTCCGTGTTGAAGTAAACAATAGCATTTTTTAATGATGTGATTGTTTCATTACTTTAATTGTTTTATTTTTAACACACACATCCGCTTGTAACATTTCGAAAGATTCGTTTTCCTTATATGTGATTAAGCAGTTTTTTGTAGTTTTCTTTGTAGATTATTAGGTCTTCATGCTCAAATTGGAATTCTAGTGCCTCTTTTGATTTTGCCTGTTAAATGTCTATTTTTATTTTGCCTTTGTCTAGTCTTATATTTTGGTAATAGGTTAGGCCTACTTATTTGATAAATCCTTTTGTGATTGCCTCCACCTTTTGGTTAACTATAACTCCTCTGACTGCCGAGATCACTACAGTCAGACACATAAAGTTGGCGGACTGTAGCGATCTTTTCACACTTTTTCGCGGTGTATCGATTAATTTTTGGTAGTTCGCGCCTGTTTTTTCTTTCCACCATTGTAAAGGTGTCAATGTCGGCCATCTTGTATTTTGCCAAAATTTTAAATCTTTTTAACTAATTAATCCCTTTTTCTATTCAAATAATATTTTCACTCTAATTCGTACTGATTCTATGAAATTACCTTCAAAAATATAGCTTTTGAGCACTTATTAATAAATTCTGATTCTTTTAATTTATTTCCGATTTCCGATTTCAAACGTTTCTAAAAGATGGCGGCGAATTTGTGTTTTTTTGCCGAAAAAATTTAATTTCCGTAATAAAGTCTATTTTTTTTTTAAATTGGTTATTAATGATTATCTCTTATACAAATATATTTTATTGCTCCAAAGTTATTCGATATTAATTGAGTTTTTTCTTTTTTTTTAAATATTTTATATTGTTATAGAAGAATTATGTAATGACCACCATTTTAAAGGTGTGAAAATTGGCAGCCATCTTGAATTTTTACCGAAAAATGAAGAAAAATGTCCAAATAATCCTTTATTTTGTTCAACTATTTTTCTCTACTTAATCCGTAATGTTCTAAATGTATTTGTTCATTTATATCTGTAAAAAAGGGATAATTTTTCTTTCTGTTTATCTGTAAAGACGGTAATTCTTATTTTATTCTATTCTTAACCTATTCTTTACCTAATTTTACCTCCAATTTTCTCTGTTTTTCTCTTTGCCTTTACTTTAATTAATTCTGATATTTCTTCTATCCTCAACTGAATAGTGAGAGACATGATAATCAAACTATTAATGAGAATCTCAATATCACCGAATTTCCCAAATAAAAGCTTAATTTCTCTCCACAGCACTTCCAATTAGAATATGCGTAAATATAAGAAATAACAAAAATGATTTAATTCACTATTGAGAAGCTTGATAGAAATACAAGATTCCCAATAATAATTTAAATCTGCCTTAAAAAATTTTAAGAAAAAGAAATTGATTAATTAAAAGAAACTTAACTTTAACACCTAAATAATCAGATTACGATGTGAACCGCTCGTACGTTAACGAATACTTGCAAAGTGGTTTTCCGATTGAGTGAATGAGTTGATATTTCTTCTAAATCCTTAATGAATTAATTTATACTTAAGATTTTCCCTTACAACATAGTCAAATGCCTTTGTGTAGGCAACAAATAAAGATAAATGTTGCTTCCCTTGATTGAACCTTTTGAAAAAATATTGTCAACTGAACTCATATAAGCCCGAAATCCCGCTTGCACTTCATTATAAATCATATACTTTTCAGCCCATGATTTTAACCTATTATTTTGAGTTCATCACTTTCATACTCATCTATAAAATGTAGAACATCTTCACCGGATGCAAAAAAATCGATCATTTGGGTTATTGACAGCTTTAAGATATTATACAAATGTTCACATAGATATGTTAGGTTGCCTTAAGCAAGAAGATTCTTTAAGCATATTCCAATATAATCTAACGTTTATGCTTACTACCTAATAATTTTTCAGTCTTTTCTTTATCATTATTATATCTACTCTTACGCAGTAAAGACTTCTATTCTGACCTTGCTTTTACCATATTAACCCTGTTTGCTTCAATAAACATCAAGATATTTAAAAATATAATTTCTTTTCATAACAATATTCATTAAACCAGGGTTGTGAAGTTTCGCAGCTTATATCATAATTACATTCAGCATTTTCTTATTTACACAAAGCGATGCAATTTTACTAAACACATTTTTTTAAACACATTTTTTTTAAATCACATATACATTCATCAATACCTTGACTTGAAAAAAACATATTTAAATTTTGCACCATCAGATTTATGAAAGGAAGACTGACCATGTGTACTTTCAAGTAAATTACTTGTATCAAATACAAAAGAGACTGACATCAAGCAATGACCAGAAACAATATTAGGATCGTCAATTTCAAACATAACAGAATGTTTACATAATAAATAACCACCAACACTGCATCCTTGCCTATTTACAAAAGTGTGCTTCCCTACATTTTCATCATTACCCTTTCTTCAATTCACTATCCGGAAACCAGTTTGCTTACAAAAATCGAGCAAATAGCGCCCATTGTTATTTACATGTCCTTTATCTTTAGAAAATATGGATCATGCAATATCGGACTGATAATCTTCAGGCAATAAATCTGCATTACAAACATTTACAGTATCATTTTATACAAAGTCTGGGAAAGTTGAAGTTCTTGAATTAAATTACCGAAAATTGCATGGTGATAACTATTATCAAGCATTGATCAGATACAATATTAGGATCGTCATTTTCAAACATACCAATATTGCAAAACATAGAATTTTCACATAATAAATAATCAACCATACAGCACACTTGCCTATTTACAAAAGTGTGCTTCCCTACATTTTCATCATTACCCTTTCTTCAATTCACTATCCGAAAACCAGTTTGCTTACAAAAATCGAGCAAATAGCGCCCGTTGTTATTTACATGTCCTTTATCTTTAGAAAATATCGATCATGCAATATCGGACTTATAATCGAAAGGCAATAAATCTATATTACAAAAATTTACAGTATCATTTTATACAAAGTCTGGCAACGTTGAAGTTCTAGAATTAAAATCACCGAAAATGGCATGGTGATAACTATTATCTGACATACTTTCAATATATATACAAGAATATATCAATTTATTACCCCTCACTTTTTTCGTAATGCTAATTTCCCATAGGCCTTTGGGAGTTATTCTTACTGTTAATGCAAGTGTACCACGTGGCTACGAATTTTGTACTGTTACATAGGTAACAGTATTTTTAACAGTATAAAATCTGGTCACGTGGTCTATTTTCTAAATAAAATGAAATAAAATGGCCGCCATTTTTCTCTTGATTCATTCTTATTTTTGACGATAGGGCATCGCCGAAGTAACTATTACTCTGATAAAATTTAGTTCTTTGCAACCTAGAGTCCCTTTCGCGTATTAAATATCTTTTTGTTGAATAGTCAACAGGAAACATCCGTTTTCAACGGAAGTAATTGTAATGTAAATAATTTTGTGTCAAACTGGAACATGCAGACAATTAAAGCATGCAACAAAGGATAATTTAACAATTTTTACCAGTGAAACGTTACAGATAGAGTTTGTGGACATACATCTGTAGGATATCATCGTTATTTTCTAAATGCACTTTGTCAAAAACCATGCGAAGAATATTCTGGATGTAGAAGGATCAGATTTCACAGATCATAACCTTATAAATGGGTTAGTGTTTTGCTTTCTGAATAAAACACAGCTTATTTTATGTTTATGACTGGTAGATATCATCACTTGCTTAAAGAATAAAAGAAAAAACAGCTTCTCAAGTAGGCCTACAGTGCACTTAAAACTTGCAAGGTAAGGACAGTTTGGTTATTGCTTCTCTTGGCTTATTTTTGTTACAGTTAGATTTAGTTGCCAAATTCAGATCATCACAGTATTTGTTCGGGGTAATAAAATAAATAACACATGGGTTTGTGGGTAACAGTAAAAATATTATCCCTCGTATAAATACTGTTACCCTCGGCTACGCCTCGGGTAACAGTATTTTCCTCGGGATGATATTTTTACTGTTACCCACAAACCCATGTGTTATTTATATACTATCAAATAAATTATTATCGGCTAATGATTGGCGGCTGCTAGCATCTGAAAGTACTTAACACAATCCTTCATTAAAAACTTTATCAATTGATAATTTACTTGCCGCTATTTTCTTTTTGAAATAACATCATTTTTGAGACGTTAAAATTAAACTATCTTCTGACACAAAACAATTTCTAATCACGCAAATAAAAAATAACACTTATATTGCGATTAAATAGTATCTTAAATTTGTAATATTATTTTTATTAAAATCATAGAGTGAATAAAATCATTATCACACTTGTTTTCAATGAGGGTAAACATAAATACAAGATGAAATAACTAAACAGATGAATAACTATAGATAAATATATATGTATAAAATAATTTCAAAGATATTAATTAAATACTTATACCAAGTTATTTTTTTTATAAAAACGTTGCTTAATATATTTATTTCATTACACAAATGAATTGTTATGAAATTTGGTTTCAAATAAAATAATAAAATGAATTATATAGCGACTCTCAAAACTTACATGATATAAAAATGTATTCTATTAATAATGATGTTTTTTGTCTTTTTCACGTAAATGCAAAATTTGAAATGTGTATGATTTTTTTGGTTGTTGTTGTTTTGTAGTATTGTATTGTTTTGTAATTATCTATTTCGTTATATGAATAATAAATTGCCATTAGCATATTATTTTGCGTTTTTTTTTCATTTTGGAAATAATAAAATTACATTATATGTAAGATATGTCATTATTTCTAATTTCTTTGTGTGTTGTAATTGTCAATGAATTTTAGGAAATGTATTTAATGATTAACGGCATTTCATGTCGATTTTGCAAAAACTATGCAACAGTCATCTTTTTTTAAAAAAAATATAACATGTTAATTCTATCAGCTCTTTTATAACATTGCAACCACTGTTTTTCTGCAATTGACAATTTACACAAAAGATCACTAGATTATCCGTCCACCAAGGTTTACCTGGACGACGTTTTTTTAGAACCCGTGCCAGGTTTATCTTTATAGATTTATAAGGAACATTTTCATACATAGCATTTTTAACAATTTCACAACATTTGTCATAGGCTATATTAACGTCATTTTGTGTGCGCATATCTTGTTCCAATGTATCACTCGTACTATTGACCTCTGAGAGAATATCACTATTACACAAAAAATCATTAATAAAATAGCTCCTGTCAAATTTATCACACGAATCACTAGTAATACCAAAATGTTCAGTTTTTTACGTGTGATATTGCATAATATATTCCAGGATAAAAGTGAGTGGTCAAGTATCGACGACGGAGCAAACTTAATAATACTCTTACAATTATTGGTAAGTCTTTTACATCTCGACTAGGAATCTGATTAATACCAGCAATATGATTATCTAGTTCTACAACGCGACTATTAAAATAACCACAGATAAATATACGACCTTGCGTCTCAAACAAATATATATCAGTCAGCAATTTCTCATCAAAATGATTTACATCGAAAAAACAAGATGAATTTAGTGGTAGTAGGTAGCAGACACATTGATAAATATTCATGTTTTCAAACTTGTGGGATAATTCTAACCATAAAATACCTTCTGAAGAATAATCAGCAATATTAGTGTAAAACTAGATTCTTTCACAAGAAACCCAACACCTCCAGAGCCGGTCCGCTCATTTTTATGTGTATTTGTTCTATTAAGACCAAACTAACGATAATCATCAATTGATAAAACATCACTTTTAATAAGATGAGATTCGGCTATGCCTAAAATGTCAAATATATTGTCTAACCACACATTCGACTCTAAGTTTAAAATAATCAGAGTTACTATCAAAATTCCATCCCTTAACGTTCCAGAACCCGGCACGTAACTAATCGAAAGACCTGCCTGCCACCACGATTCCATCCACGGCCACCATTTCCACGTTGCCCGCCGTTTCCACGTCCGAATCGCCAACCATGGTGTACAGTCCTGAAAGCACCATCACGGTCCCTGTTACCATGGTCACTCCTATCAGACCGATCCCCTCGGTCTCTGCGATCGTGAGAGTCATCATGGTTCCCGGAATCTTTCCGCTGATCACGTGCGGTTGAACCTTGATGTTTGCTGCCATTGGAATCACGATCCTGAGAACTGCTTCTATCGTCACGAGACCTACGTGGAATATTGCGCGATCCACGCATTTGAGGCCGTGTGTCTTCATGGCGTTCAGGATGCTCCTGAAGTTGCTAGCATGGACTCGGTCAGACGGAGCCTGATCATGCTGAATAAACACATTCCCATACTGCTTACAAAAGTTAAACGATGCCTTTTTAACATGATTTAACGTCATGCGATTTCAATTTTGCAACAATAACACCAGACTTATTTGGATTTCTAGATTTCTTTCTATCAGCAGCGACACAATAATATCGTGGTTATCAATTGCAACGGACATATACAATCATTTATAATCTGTTTGTGTAACGCATGATCAATACCACACTTTGTTGTTTTTGCGTTATTATGTAATCGCTATTAGCAAAGTTTCCATCATTAAAGATATTAAGATATCTGTTCACTTTTAGTAAGAATGTGACACTGATTATATTACCATGTTGAGCATATATAAATCATGTTTTCTTTTTTCTGCTTTATAAGCTATTTCAATACCGAGTGATTATGTTTACTACTAAGTTATTTCTATTATAATTGTAAAATAAAATAAAAAATTCAATTGTCATATTGACCGACGATTATACGATATATGTATAATTCTACAACTAACTGAACAGAACTGGAAAAAGTCAGTAAATTATGATAAAAAAATCTTTCAATATATTACATGATTATTTAACCATTCATTTCACTTTATTGCCTTTTTTTTAAAATAATCAATCAATAATATATGAAATCTAATTTGTAACTTACAATAATTCCTCAGAATTTCTTTAAACGTGAATTACAATTTAAATAAAATGTTTCAAAGTTGATTGTGTCATAATAATACCATAACATACCTTTTGTTCAATTATTGTTTATATTTAATCCTGAAGTAGGACGAAATATATAATTTTCTCAAGTATTTATACTTCTGACATACACACAAAATGAAATTCGTTTTTAATATCGTCTTTGGTACATATAAGACAGTTTCGATTACTTCTTATCTGGTTTCTATGGTGACCCTGCTCTATGGCTAAACAATGCAAAGAAAGTCTAAATCTAGCCACGACAATTCCGGGAATTTGTTACTTATTAAGTATTGTCAAGTATTCAGACATTTCAAAAATTGTTTAATTTCTTTATATAGAATCAATGCCGTTGAAATGTTAACTGCCTCTCTCCCACTGCCTATATAAATGTCTTTTAAGCCTAAGCTTTAAACTGAGTAATAAAGCACTCTATGTTAACAACAGATGCAAGGAAAAACACCAGACATCATTAAAACCCGTCTCTTGCAACATAGTCTTGGCTTTTTCATAACCAATTGTATGTAAATCATTTGTCTTAAATAGAAAATTTTAAACAGAATATAAAATACAATTCTTATCATGTGAATTTAATATATCATTATTTTACTTTTCTGTTTAAGATTAACGGAAACCGTCCCGTTTCACCATAACGTGCATAACGGTTCTGTACTCATTTTTACATACGATGTCCATTTAAGTTATTTTCTATGAAGTTGCTCTAGTCTTTTTTTGCTTGGCTGAATTTCTCACAGTTCAGAACAATATGACATTATAGATGTAAAATAAGCATAAAAAAGTTAAATTTAGTGGTATTTGCATCCCTCAAGTGATGTTTTCGAGAAATTTGTTTGTTTGGATTTTACGGCACGTCAACACATAAATGGCCATATCGTGCCGAATGCTATAATAGGCTTAAAATATTATGTAAAACGTTGTAAATGATAATAAAAAAGAGCCAATCAGATCCTTGAATACAAGTTTATCTCTTTTCAAATAACCGATGAAATGTTTTTTGATGGAATTGTATTAAAGAGTTCTTTGAGTGAGTTTACATTATAAAATCTATTACGGGTCTGTGAAAAATCATGACATTCCAGAAGAAAATGCTTGACAGTAAAATTTTCATTACAACCTACACAGAAAGGGGCATTGTCATTCGTGAGGAGATAAGAATGGGTAACTTTAGTGTGTCCAATTCGGCATCAAAGAAGAACTGTTTGATCATGGCGGTTTGACAAAGACAGAGATGGTGACACATCAAGAGATGGGTTTATATCATGAAGTTTATTAATGTCCCAATTTGCTTTCCATTCAGATGAAACGAGTTTATTTATAGCCGTTCTAAAATCACAAGCAGGTAATAATAAGACAGTTTTTTGAAAATTTAATGCTTGTTTAGCTAAAGCATCTACTTTTTCATTTCCTCGTATACCTACATGACTTGGAATCCAATATAATTTAACAGATTTTATTTTAAGTATATCATGAAATCTAAAAGAAATTTCTTTATCATGATATTGTCAGATTCTTTATTTTTAATGGAAATTAAAACAGAAAGCGAGTCCGAAAATATCACAAATTTATCATGGGTATGCTGTTCTATGTATGACAATGCTAAATCTATAGCTTTTGCTTCAGCAGTGAAAATTGATGCATTATCTGGTAACCTCATACTTCATGTAAAATCATTTTCATACACAGCCGCACCTACTTTGCAACCTTCCTTTGAACCGTCCGTATAAATATGTATAAAATTTTCATGTTCTTCCTTAATCGCTAGAAACTTCTCTTTGAAATGTTCATGTGAATTTGACGACTTTTTTATATTTGAAAGGTTAATATTTATTTAAGGGGAATTGTAAGTCCAAGGTGGAACATCCTCATCGTCCTTTTGAAGGATACTGACAGGATTAATTTTAAGTTTATCTAAATCATCTTTTAAACGAAGGCCTAATGGTTTTATTTCCTTTCCAATTGGACTCTTTTTATACTTACCACTTATTTTCCGTACTGCAACCCAGACTTTCTTAATAGGAGTATTTGAATTAATATTTGAAACATATGATTGCCAGGATGGCGTTTAGACAAACGAATTGATCGTCTAGCTTTAGCTCTAAATATTCTATAATTTTCTAGGTTTTCTGGTTTGTAGGGTGATGTTCAAAACTTTTTTAGTGAAGCTTTTACGTACTGCGAACAGCTTTTTTACATTTCATCGTTAGAAACCATGGCTTTTTGATTTTTGTTACTGCAATTTTTTGTTAATGGAAAAAAAACTTTTTCAGGCAATAGTGTGTAATGCTGAAGAAAACGGTTTTCGAGAAAAAAACATCAATTTAAAAGCTTTATCTGCTAATGTTTCTATGCCTTTCGAAATAAGCCTAGGTAATTAAATTTTTTTTAAATGTCAAGGGTCTGGTCGTTATTTGTCCAACCCTGATTTCTTGGTAATTGACCACCCTTTCGCAATACCATTTTAATTTTTAGTCTCTTAAACGTTAACTGTTAGGTGCCTTTTTTTACAATACGCCTCTTATGATAAAGATTGGTTTGAAGAGCTTCAGGGGTTTCGCTAAGCAATACGCTGTCGTCAAATGAGAGAATGAAAGTATGGACCAAACAAAAATTGACCTTTGCGCTGTCGTATATAGATAACTGGTCTAAAGTTAATCTATTATCTGCATGTTCCTGTAGGCATACTTCAAGGGTATTCACGAAATGGCAAATAGTAATGGCGAAGTTAGCTCCCCTTGGAATAATCCATTATCAATTGTACAGAAGACTGATAGGGAATTTAGGTGTTTTACACAAGATCGTACGTCACTTTACAGGGACCGTAACAATTAAAGCAATTTGCTATCAAAACTTTCCTTTAAAACCTTGAACCAGAGACCGTGTCAAAGCACTTCTGGTAGTCAACAAAAGCAGCATAAACCTTTTTATTTTTTGAAGTATGATAGTAGATAAAACAAAAACAGCGTCGGTAGTAATGTGACGCGACATGATCTAATCAGTTACTAATCAGTTACAAATTATTTATCATTTAATTATTAACCTGTCCGTGCTCTGCCTTTGCCCTGTCCTGTTTTTGTTTGGGGTCCGCCTGGGCTCCTTGTCATTGGTTTTTGTTGCTGGGTCATATGGGGGTTGCGTTCATTGAACGCCGCCTTTCCTTGTTGATCTTGTTTATCATATTTTTTTGAACCCAAACTATTTATCAGAGAGCTTGTCATAATTTTTTGTCCATACTTTCATTCTCTCATTTATTATTCTTGTAAATATTTTACCAAGGCAACTTTGTTTCCAGATTTTAGAAGCCTGATTCCCCTATAATTGTTTGCAATGTTAGATGGTTTTTTTTTTTTCAAAATAGGTATTATTAATCTCTCCTGACCACTGACTCGGGAATTGACCTGCGTCAAAAATGTTGTTAAATATTAGTACCAACGGTTCGGAAAGAATGTCAATACACTCTCTAAAATATTTCTTTCTCATATTGTCTAACCCTGCGGCTTTGTTTTTGTTTAAAGAGTTAACAAACTTACGCAATTCATTCTCCGTAATTATCATGTCTTATTCCTCGAATGTAACTTCCTCCGTGCTTCACAATGATTTGTCAAATTCCATTAAACTTAGGCGTCAGTTAATATTCTCTTAGACTTCGCGTCTATCGAGTCACTTTATAAAGCACTCCATCTACACAAGTTTAAGCTTTCGGGGTGCAGTGCATAGTAAAACGCCAACCTCAGGAACGCCTATAGGTAGTCATCCAGGCATTCCGCTGGAGGAAGATCTGTCGGAATTCCAACAAAAAAGTTTGGAATATGACAGATCAAAATGGGGCCTAACTTGTGAGGGTCCACCAACTCCAGAATAAGCGAAGACAAGATTCTGGAGCGGTAAAATTGACCTTTTGCGGGGGTGCTCCATCATTTTTGAGCAGCGCAGGCGAAGGCACAGAAATATTATATAGGAAGAATACCTATGTACATCCGCCAAAACGTACGGCTTCAGTTCCGTAATTATCCCCTCTCAAACAATTTGAAAAAATAGATAGGTTAACAAATCAACACATCCATGTTAATATTGCCAAGCTTCTTGCAATTAGGAACGCTTTGTGCTGGATAAATGACAATAATCACAATAAAGTTGTCATTTTCTCTGATTCTCTATCTCCATGCTCTCACTGAAATCGTGGTCAGTCAAGACCAGAATTATTACAGGAAATCAATATAATATATAATAATAAATGCCTTAATGTAGGCAAATTGGTAATCAGTGTTTGGTGTCCTGCACATATTGGTATCTATGGTAACGAACAGGCGGACATGGTATCAGAGGGCAGGCCTTAACCTCAGCAGTGTAACAAAAACCTATACCACTCTCCCCCACTGAAGTATATTCTATAATAGGTAAACATATATAAGCAAAATGGCAGAAACAAATAAATGACAATTTGCCCAAAATCAACACATAAATACTAAAGTAGGCCTTAAACGCCCAATAAAATATTCCAATAACTCCAAAATTGATGAAAACTATTAGCCGGCTAAGGCTGGGCACAAACTTATTACCGGACATTGTGGGTCAGTACATTACGAAAATTGACCCAACCTGCCTAAGAGTGGAATGAGATATTGTTCTGACCACCTACTGATCGATTGCTCAATTTGCAGCCGAGAGGCAGGACTGATTGCCGCATTGGATCAGTGGGCCAGTTGTATAGACAATATTTTAAATCCTCCCCAAAAAACACTACAATCATGTATATGGGGCTCTTAGAGATATTCATCCTAGAGTGCAATTTAAATGACAAAATCTGAGGTACCATCTTTTTATGCTCCCCAAAAAAAAATTTCGGGGGAGCAAATAGTCGGCGCCTTGTCCGTACTGTCCGTCCGTCCGTCTGTCTGTCCGTTGTCTTTCCGGAGCATAACTTGAAAACCCTTGGAGATAATTTGTTGAAACTTCATACAGTGGTAGAGGGCATCGAGGGGGAGTGCAGTGTCAAAGAACCATAACTCTATTTTGCCCGGTTTTTGAATTATCTCCCACTTATAGAAAAATCTTGTCCGCGGGGCATAACTCTAAAACTATAAGAGATATCAAACATGAAAACTTTGTAGGTGAATTGATCTCAATGGGTAGATGTGCAGTGCATAAGAACAATAACTCTTTTTTAATCCTAATTTTGGAGTTATTGCCCTTTGTTAGTTTTAACACTTTGAACTTTGTCCGGAACATAACTTGAAAACCTTTGGAAATAATTTGTTGAAACTTCATACAGTGGTAGAGGGCATCGAGGGGGAGTGCAGTGTCAAAGAACCATAACTCTATTTTGCCCGCTTTTTGAATTATTTCCCCTTATAGAAAAATCTTCTCCGGGGCATAACTCTTAAACTATAAGATATATCAACATGAAACTTTGTAGGTGAATATATCTCAATGCGTAGATGTGCAGTGCATAAGAACAATAACTCATTTGTCCTAATTTTGGAGTTATTGCCCTTTTGTTTATTTTAATACTTTTGAACTTTTTTTTCCGGAACATAACTTGAAAACCTTTGGAGATAATTTGTTGAAACTTCATACAGTGGTAGAGGGCATCGAGGGGGGGTGCAGTGTCAAAGAACCATAACTCTATTTTTGCCCGGTTTTTGAATTATTTCCCCTTATAGAAAAATCTTGTCCGGGGCTTTTAACTCTAAAACTATAAGAGATATCAACATGAAACTTTGTAGGTGAATAGATCTCAATGGGTAGATGTGCAGTGCATAAAGAACAATAACTATTTTCAATCCTAATTTTGGAGTTATTGCCCTTTGTTAATTTTAATACTTTGAACTTTGTCCGGAACATAACTTGAAAACCTTTGGAGATAATTTGTTGAAACTTTATACAGTGGTAGAGGGCATCGAGGGGGAGTGCAGTGTCAAAGAACCAATAAATTCTATTTTGCCCGGTTTTTTGAATTATCTCCCTTATAGAAAAATCTTGTCCGGGGCATAACTCTAAAACTATAAGAGATATCAACATGAAACTTTGTAGGTGAATTGATCTCAATGGGTAGATGTGCAATGCATAAGAACAATAACACTTTTCATCCTAATTTTGGAGTTATTGCCCTTTGTTAGTTTTAACACTTTGAACTTTGTCCGGAACATAACTTGAAAACCTTTGGAAATAATTTGTTGAAACTTCAATACAGTGGTAGAGGGCATCGAGGGGGAAGTGCAGTGTCAAAGAACCATAACTCTATTTTTGCCCGCTTTTTTGAATTATTTCCCCTTATAGAAAAATCTTCTCCGGGGCATAACTCTAAAACTATAAGAGATATCAACATGAAACTTTGTAGGTGAATATATCTCAATGCGTAGATGTGCAGTGCATAAGAACAAATAACTCTGAGTTTTTGTCCTAATTTTGGAGTTATTGCCCTTTGTTTATTTTTAATACTTTTGAACTTTGTACCGGAACATAACTTGAAAACCTTTGGAGATAATTTTTTGAAACTTCATACAGTGGTAGAGGGCATCGAGGGGGAAGTGCCGTGTCAAAGAACCATAACTCTATTTGCCCGGTTTTTGAATTATTTCCCCTTATAGAAAAATCTTTGTCCGGGCATAACTCTAAAACTAATAAGAGATTTCAACATGAAACTTTGTAGGTGAATAGCTCTCAATGCGTAGATGTGCAGTGCATAAGAACAATAACTCTTTTGTCCTAATTTTGGAGTTATTGCCCTTTGTTTATTTTAATACTTTGAACTTGAACTTTGTCCGGAGCATAACTTGAAAAACCTTGGAGATAATTTGTTGAACTTCATACAGTGGTAGAGGGCATCAAGGGGAGTGCAGTGTTAAAGAATCATAACTCTATTTTGCCTGGTTTTTGAATTAATCTTCCCTTATTGAAAAAATCTTTGTCCGGGGCATAACTCTAAATCTGTAAGAGATATCAACATGAAACATTGTAGGTAGATAGATCTCATTGAGTAGAGGTGCAGTGCAAAAGAACCATAACTCTGTTAAGCCTTATATTTGAATAATCTCCCCTTATTAGAAAATTCTAAATCTTGTCCAGGGAATAGCTGTAAAACTATAAGAGATATCAACATGAAAAATTTTGTAAGTAGATAAATCTCATTGGGTAGATGTGCAGTGCACAAGAATCATAAACTCTACCTTGCCTAATTCTGGAGTTATTGCCCTTTGTTTATTTTTACTTTTTGAAATTGTCCCAGGACATAACTCGGAAATCATAAGAGATGTCATCAAGAAACTTTGTAGGTTGATAGATCACATTGATTAGAAGTGCAGTGCAAATAACTGTAACTCTGCCTTGCCTAATTTTGGAATTATTGCACTTTGAACTTTTTCCACGGACATAACTCTGAAACTACAAGAGGTGTACTTTCCTGTGTCCAAAACCTATTCGGGGAGCATCACCCGGCTCAAACCGGGCTCTTGTAATGTGCCTGTGTCCAATACATGCAATAATTTTTAGATTGCTTTCCGGGACACTTTTCATCGTGGCACTGATGGATGAGGAGGCAGTTGTGGAAAGGGGGTGTCAATCGTATCACGTTATTAAATGACGACTTCCTCCTGATTTCTAATGATAAACAGTTAACTTACTAGTTTCAGATCGACATCTTTATCATTTTATAGTATTTCATTTTTTCAATTAGTATTCCCTAAAAGCAAGTAAGTTGCAAGTAATAAACCCGGTGAATGGGCGCATTTCTTCACCTGTTATACGTTAAAGTCGTGATAATTACTACATGTCACGTAACGCAATTCTTCCAGTCATCAACACAAACACAGCAAGGTAATTTATTTCAGTTTCATCAGACATCAATATAATAAAATAATTTTACACAGTTACAAACAATACAAGCTATAATCTATCTATTCTATATCACATGATACTCAAACTTGAGTAATGTTTACCAGCGTCAAGGTCAAGTATGACTGCAATTGTTAAGAACACGAACTCTATGTGCTGACTTTCAGGGCTTCAGCCCACATATCAGATGTGATATTATACTTAAACAAACACTGTTCATATTCATTTTTAATGACAGTAATGACCGATGAATTGTATTTATTGCAAGATTTTCTCTGTCGTCCCTCTGGAATTTGAAGCAACGCTCCGGGTCGGCATTGGAATAGGTCAGTGACAGAGCGGCGAACGCTAACGAAACAAGGGTGGGAAACTTTGGTTTTTGGAGTGGAGTTTTATGTTCCTCTAATGCTACCTAATATGGGTCCAGTGGCATCCCCTCTTCATACGCAGGAAGAGACCCGATCGCTATGAGTTGGTAGTCCACATATTCCTCTTCCACACTATCTGTGTTACCCATACCAAGACGACATGCGAGCTGGGCAACTGCAAGTATAAGATTTTATGTATTATATCATTTATTAGGTTATTTTACACATAAATCACGGACAAAGATTGTTATGAAAAATGATTAAGTATTAGACTCTTACTTATTTTATTTTTTGTTGCTTCATTCATTTCTATCGGATTTAATGCTTCAAGTGTTTATTCAAATACATAGAACAATATCTTGTGTCTACTTTATTTCAAGTTATTTACTTACCGGATGAAGCGGGCGTTGTCTCTCTGAATTCTTGGACGTACGAAGGTAAGACACTTGATGACTGGATCATTGAGGACTGGATCATTAAGTGGGAATTTCGTTATCATTTTCTCGGTTACATAAACATAGAATGCGCGAACTTTGCTGCAAAAGATGAAATAAACATATTTGAAATATTATGATATCGAGTATTAAAATAAAAAATCTTTCTTTATAGATAAAATTTATTTGCCATATTTTATCAATTGTTAGCGACGATTTGTTTGTATACAATATTCAGTAAGAATGTGTACATGTATGAATAGCAAAATATTTCAATTGTTAGCGACGATTTGTTTTATATAAAATATTCAGTTAGAATGTGTACATGTATCAATAGCACAACATTTCAATTGTTAGCGACGATTTGCATGATATACAATATTCAATATGAATGTGTACTTGAATAGCACAATATTTCTGTTACGGAGTTATATACCCAAAGAATTGTGTTTTCATCTGTTGAGTGACGTCATTATTTTCAATGTTACCACGCGCTTTTATTCCGACAGCAAGAATCTCCTCGTCATGTTGGTTGGTGCGCATCTTAAAATCTACCATTGTGACGTCAGCAGCAGCAGTGATTGTTTCCATCTTCACGAGCTTAGTCATGAACGTTCGAATAACACGCATCGCCTCTAAATGCATATGCCCCACTAAAGAGTCATCGTTCTGAAATAAACAATTTTATTTTAATTCCAGTTTTCATTTGTTTATTATCATTCGTTAGATGTATTTCTTTTATATATCTTAGAGATAAAATGAAAACTATTTCTCAAAACCCTTTATCAACGGATATTTATAATAGCACTTATAATTAACCTGGAATGTAGTGTTGAAGTCATTCAGTGGTACAAGGATGAAGGACAGGAATCTGAAGATGAGGGCCTGCAGGTATTCAAGTGAAGTGGGCCTCAAGCGCTGGCCACTGCTGTAAGTATTGGTCGACACACGTTTGTAAGGACAACCAGCGGGTGTTGCAATGCCTAACAAATTTATAAGTAGTAGTGTTCGTGAATTCGCTTTGAGTATTTGTTGTCTTTTTGAGCTATGTTGGAAATGTGTGAATGTATCTTGTAGCACCTTTCAACTGGCATGGCTCACTTCTTGACGGCATATTGAGTGCACGTTGACATAATGTGGCACACACATCCAATGTTAACTTCATTTGGTTGTTGTTCCCGCACTTTTGAAAACACGGACTTGTTAGCACCGATCATCACTTGGGCATTGTCACTGGAATAACCGATCATATTGCAAATCGATGCTACGCCCTGTAAATACTTCTTGAAGACACGTGAATAACCTTTCACCCGTGCCAATATTACACACTGGAATTGCCAAAACGTAAGTCATAACATTATAGACATCACTGTCATACACGCGTACCAAATGACAACACACATTTTATCCCCCTGGTCATTGTTTTCGTCCATGAGCACACTAAACTTGTTATGATAATAACAGTCCACGGGAGAGAACTTTAATGAATCATCCTTGTATTAAAGTTTTATCACATTTTTACTTTAACAGATATAATAAACCTAAACACATTAAGATAGACCAAATTTAAATTATGATATGTTTTTAAGGGCTTCTAGGAATAAGACCATTAAATAATTAGTTAAAACACGCGTTAGGATAGATTATACAGCCAAATATACACAAAATAACCAAATAACAAGAGTTATCTACTATCGCCTTTGAAATAAGCAACAAATAGATTATATCTTCTATTTTACAGCTTTTCTGTACTAATGAAATATAACAGTAATAATTTGTACAGCATATATTTGGGTTAAATATTGAACTATCTTTTTTCATTTTGTACAATTTCCCATCAGTTTTCATGTTATAAGACCTACAGAGGATATGACAATACTAATTTACTGGTTGGGGAGATAACTTCGGCTGATTGATAAACTCGGCTTTTTAAAATTTAATCGAGTTATCGGAATTTTTAATCTAATGAAGCTCACCATCTCATACTATCGCTGGAATTCGACAATATCTTGTAAGATATTTAAAAAATTACACAGACTTTTACCTGTTTGTTTACAAAACATGCCTATAAAAAGTACGGGAATCCCATTGTTGTGCGGATGTGCAGCAGATGCTCATTTTGAGGCCCGCACAGGGGAACTTTTATATATTGACCGATTACCGGTAAAGCAGACGACGTTTACGCATACATTTTGTAAATGAAATTCAGACTCACCTTTTTCTTGCTAACTCAGAGAAAAGGCTGATTACACAATTGAAATCTTTAAGTGGAAGGGATTGAAAGACTAATGTTAAATGCTCCTTTTATATGTTATTGTGTAGGTTGAATACCACTAAATTAATTTCTTCTGCACTCTGTTAAGCTAAGCAAATATAAATTTGAATCACTTATTCTTTAACTACATATTTCGTCATACGTTAATAAATGATAATGCATGTGTTTTTACGTAAAAATGATTTATATGTTACATAGTACGTTGCATATAAATATCGTGTTATCATAGATATTCATTAATTTATACTAATGTAATGCTCAAAAATTTTGGAAAAATATATTTTTTATTTGACATAAATGAACAGCAAAGAAATAATGAAATGTCGAAAAATGTTATTTTACGTTTTAACTTATTCATTTAAGAAGAAAAACAAAGAGCCGGAATTATCTACTCGCGCGCGTTAAAAATATCCTTTTTTACGTACCAATTCCAGTGCCTCTCAAAATGACCCGTTATGTTTCTAAATATAAATTCTATGGTGATACCGGAAATTCGAAGAGCTGAGGTTTATTATGGTGCAAGATTCATTAGAATACGTAAACAAATAAATGAAATATGCCCCCAAAACACTGATTTTCGGCCTAGTTTATCTCCCAAACCAGTATGCCAAAAATAATAATAGAAATGACTGGTTTTGGTAAGCCGGGGGTTCAGAGACATTCTAATATGCTGTCCTTAAGGTCCATTACATCAGGGGGGACGGCAAAAAGACCGTCTCGGGCACCCCGGCGGTGCCCTGTTTTATCAGGGAGGGGGATACTAGTATCCTACGTTGCCTGGGAGGAGCTCTGATTGACTCCAGGTTCCCTTGTCAATCCAATATAACAATAAAATATACCATATATATTAAATAATAATTCTCAATTTTCTAAAACAAATTTTGATAAAAAAACAGGTTTGGGACGGGTTGACCGGAGCGTGTGGACTGGCCAAACATCAGGAAAAAACCCATACCAGGCTGTTTTAATAGTAAATTCTAATTGCTTCTACATATTTGAGATATAAATAAACAATTAGTAGTTTAATATTAATATAATATAAAATATACCCTTATAATTTCTCCTTTTAACAAATCAAACTAATAATTAAATCAAAATAAGTAAAAAACTTAAATTTAACTAAGATAATTAATGTATCTATAGAGAATAGCGGCAATCAGTTAGCTTTTACAACGTAAATAATCAAAGTTTTAACATATAAATAAAGTCTAAATGCTCTACATAATGTAACGCATAATACAATATACATCAACTTTAAATCAACTAGATTACATATGAAGGCCTCATAGTCGATTGTGTTTATTTGGTTGGTTTTACGACACACCAACAACAGTTCTAGTGAATACCGTTTTGAAAATGAAGCTAAATGTTTGTTCATGAGGTATAAGACTGTATGAATCTATGCCGTGAAACGATGACAGAGTTGAAAAAAATGTACTCTTCAATTTCAAATTTAATACCAATAATTAGTTTAATTTATCAGGTTATTTTGTTAAGAAAAAGTATGAAATTGTGTTATTTTGTCGTAGATATCACAATGAATGATTCAATGATGAATAATGTTAACATTTTGTATAGCAATTTAATATACACTCTATTAATCATGGCATAAAAATTAACATATAATTCATTTTTGCCATACCTTTATCAATTTGACTTGTGAATAATATGTTTTGAAAAACAATAAATCGATAAAATTTAATAAACAATTAAATCCGTATCCATTTATATTAGTCGGCATCCAAAGTAACATAAACAAAGTGTTTTACTTTATTAATTACTGTTGAATTTGCCTGTCATGATATAACAAAAATATATAGCCAGGTGGAATGGTTTAACGGCACTACAACATTGTTTTAGAATGACGTTTTCATAATGAAGTTTAATGTATGTTTATGTGGAATTAGACAGAATAAAATGATGACGTGAAGCAAGCATGTGTTATCTTGTCAATGTCATCACAATGAATGATTTTCCGACAGATTCCAACAGGTGCTCTCATAAACAACAACATTACATTTATTGATTGATTCATTGTAATATATGATTGGTTGTTTTGTCGTTTGTTTGTCTGGATTTTAACGGCACATGGACACATAACTGGCCATAGCGCGCCTAACACTATAGTTGGTAACATAAGAATATTACATATGGATTGAGATAGAGTTTAAAGCTTTACGGCGTTGGTTACATGATATCGCAATGAATGATTCAGCGAGGAATGGGATAGCATCATAACATAATGTAAATATTTTGTATAGCAATTAAATATACACTTTGTTAATCTTGGCATACAAATTAACATACATAATTATAATTCATTTTTACCATACCGTTATCAATTGGACTTGTGAATAATATGTTTTGAATCAAAATAAATAAAATAAACAATGAAGTCTGTATCCATTAATCCATATTTGTTTTGCATCCAAAATAACAAAGTGCTTTACTTTATGAATTATTTTCCGTCAAACGTAGTTAATTTAAGGCCTGTCATGATGTAATGAATTACTTCACTATAATAAAATATATAGCCAGGTGGAATGGTTTAACGGCACACTAACACAGTTCTAGTGAATAACGTTTTCAAAATGAAGCTTAATGTATGTTCATGCGGAAATAGACAGAATAAAATGATGACGTGAAACAAGCGAAAACGTACGCTTCCACTCAAACAATTAATTTGTCTGATATATTCTTTTAAAAAGTATGAAGTTGTATGTGTTATTTTGTCAATGATATCACAATGATTTTCCGGCAGATCCTCTCATAAACAACAACATTACATACACTGATTGATTTATTGTAATGTACGATTGTTTCTTGTTGTTTGGGTTTTAACGGCACATAGACACATTACTGGCCATACCGCGCCGAACACTATTATTGTTAACATAATAATATTAAATGTATTGAGATAGAGTCAAATGCTTTTCAGCGTAGGTACTTTACGATCGACCTGAGACCATCCATCATTAATTAAGTATAAGCTACAGTAACATTGTCCAAAGAGCATAAATCATAATGTATTTTGTTATAATGTCTGATACAAAAATTATGCTTAATGCGGTGTTAGAGAGTCATAGTTGTGTATAGGTACCAATCGGTTGGTAATAAGGTCGATGTGCGAGACTTTTGTTTAAAAAGAGAAATAAAGAATCTCTGAGGAACGCACAAAACGACAAAATTGAAAATGGTGCACAGGCTCGGTTTGATTGAGCTTGTTAGAAAGTGCAAGCTACTGTCAACGCCCCTATACACCGGTTTAAGCAGTTTTTAATATTTAGATATTAAGGAAGTATTATTATGCGTCCTGTCCATGGTATCACTGCATGCCAACATCAACTTTAAATCAACAGAATGACATAAGACCTAATAGTCGATTGTGTTTGTTTGTTTGGTTTTACGGCACACCAACAACAGTTCTTGTCAAGAACGTTTTCAAAATGAAGCTTAATGTATGTTCATGAGGTATAAGACAGTATGAATCTATGCCGTGAAACAATGAAAAAAGTGTTCAATTTCAAATTAAATTCCAATAATTAATTTAATTTATCTGGTTTATTTCTTTAGAAAAAGTATTAATTTTAGTGATTTTGTCGAAGATATCACAATGAATGATTCAGTGAGGAATGGGAAAGCATCATAACATATATAGCAATTTAATGTACAAGCATACAAATTAACATTTAATTCATTTTTGCCATACCTTTATCAATTGAACTTAAATCAAAATGAATTTAATAAACAAAAAAAATCCGTATCCATCTATATCAGTTTTGCATCCAAAATAACGAAAACAACGTGTTTTACTTTATTACTTATTTTCCGTCCGACGTAGTTGATTATGGCCTGTCATGATGTAATGAAATACTTCACTTATAATACAATACATAGCCAAGTGGAATGGTTTTACGGCACACTAACACAGTTCTAGTATATTGCTGTTACGTGTACTACTGCTTCTACTTTGATGATTGTATATGTTCACATCTTTTACATATTGTAAACTGTGACTCTGACAATATAGTTTTGAATTTAATTGAATTGACAGCCTCTGTCGGAAAATCATTCATTGTGATATCATTGACAAAATTACACATACAATTTCATACTCTTTAAAACAATATACCAGATACATTAATTGTTGAAAGTCAATATGGTTAGTAAAGGAAGCATGCTTTGAAAAAATTCAAGTAGGTATAGAGCCCATGTAACCGAGTTGGAAACCTGAAGAGAAACCTTTAATAATGTTTTGTTGTAACCCTGAAGATACCAGGCTAAGCGCTCTGGCAAAACAGGCGATGGTAGTAGAATTTTAGGGTTTCTTATCTGATGAGTACTTGGACATTCTAGATGTGTGCTGGTGCTTGACAACAGATCTACGGCATCTTCCTGCCCCATGTGACTTATCTTCGCAGTTGGCACATTTGTGCAACACACTGCATTTTGATTTTGCACAGGAGTTGAACCGTTATAAGTCCCAGCAGTATCAATTACGAAAGAGAGTACTAGCGGGGACTCTGAAATTAGAACCTGATGTTCTTTGACCATATTAGGGGCGAAAATTCAGTTAAGATTGTGTAATACTGAAGAATAGGAAAGTTTCAATATGAATCTTACCCCATGGGATGGACGACATTGCCCGGCATTGACGAAAGTTTTCGTCACAGAGCTGCCAATGGTTGGTTTGTTCTCAACAATGGACATATATCTGAAAATTTTGGGTGATTTTAATGGATATTTCATACAAAAGATCTCGGCATAATTTTGAAATGCTCGGCACCATATCATTATTGTTGAGATTTGTTAAGGGGCAGCTTTATGAATAGATGTAACTGTGCCTGAATTGTTTTTATATGCCCGAAAGAATTTCGGGCATATTATGTTATACCCCCGGGCGTCCGTCCTTCCGTCCGTCTGTCTATCCGTCCGTCCGTTAGCAATTTGGTTTCCGGAGCATAACTTAAGTTCCATTTAGCCCACAACATTCAAACTTCATAGGATGATTGTCCATATTGAGAAGAAGACCCCTATTGATTTTGGGGTCACAAGGTCAAAGGTCAAGGTCACTATGACCCTAAAACTGAAAACCGTTTCCGGAGCATAACTTAAGTTCCATTTGGCCCACAGTGTTCAAACTTCATAGGATGATTGTCCATATTGGGTAGAAGACCCCTATTGATTTTGGGGTCACAAGGTCAAAGGTCAAGGTCACTGTGACCTTAAAACTGAAAACAGTTTCCGGAGCATAATTTAAGGTCCATTTGGCTGCCAGTGTTCAAACTTCATAGGATGATTGTCCATTTTGGGTAGAAGACCCCTATTGATTTTGGGGTCACAAGGTCAAAGGTCAAGGTCACTATGACCTTAAAACTGAAAACAGTTTCCAGAGCATAACTTAAGTTCCATTTGGCCGACAGTGTTCAAACTTCATAGGATGATTGTCCATATTGGGTAGGAGACCCCTATTGATTTTGGGGTCACAAGGTCAAAGGTCAAGGTCACTATGACCTTAAAACTGAAAACAGTTTCCGGAACATAACTTAAGTTCCATTTGGCTGACAGTGTTCAAACTTCATAGGATGATTGTCCATATTGGGTAGGAGACCCCTATTGATTTTGGGGTCACAAGGTCAAAGGTCAAGGTCACTATTACTTTAAAACTAAAAAAAGTTTCCAGAACATAACTTACTTTCTATTTGGCCCATAGTGTTGAAACTTCATAGGATGATTGTCCATATTGGGTAGAAGACCCCTATTGATTTTGGGGTCACACGGTCAAAGTTCAAGGTAGCTATTACCTCAAAACTAAAAACAGTTTCCAGAGCATAACTGAAGTTCCATTTGGCCCACAATATTCAAACTTTATAGGAGGATTGCTATTTGAAGGAGGTAATACTTTATTTAATTTATGTAATGTCTTACAAATGCTTCATCCTTAGAAAAGAAAAAAAACCATTTCGGGCATATAATGCTCCGCCTAGCGGTGCTCTTGTTAGAGATTGTCTCGGGCGTGTATCATTTTAGTGTTTTACTTATTTAACCTTTTGTAACCATGACAACTGTTAGAATTTCACTTGGCGGGGATTCATTTTATTTACACTGTCTCGTTTATAGGAACATGGTGGGGCTAAGAGCGAGGTTTGGTGCACCATTAACCGGTTTAAACTCCCCAGCAGTCATTATTATGCTGCTGACCGTTCCAAGGCGGCGCCCCACTGTGTTCCTCAGATGTATGTCTTATGTTGTTTCATACTGTTTTGGTGACACTTTTGCTTGTGTCCCTTGTTGTTTTCTCGTCTACGGTAAGTATCTTCGCCATTGCCTCTAGTTTTTATTTCTTTGATTACTCCCCACCCCCTCCCCCCGGTCTCCTGTCCTCTTCCCCTTTGTGGGCCTATTTTTATTTTCTTTGAATTCCTAATCAGTTACAATTTAATTATCATTTAATGATTAACCTGTCCGTGCTCTGTCTTTGCCCTGTCCTGTTTTTGTTTGGGGTCCCCCTGGGCTCCTTGCCATTGGTTCTTGTTGCTGGGTCATGTGGGGGTTGCGTTCATTGAACGCCGCCTTTCCTTGTTGATATTGTTTATCATATTTTACCAAAGTAGAGGGAAGCCAAATCTACATATTGCAAGTCCCAGATTGTTTCTTAATTTTTTTTGCTTACTGGCGAGTGGATGGCTGAGAAAGTCCTCAAATCAAGAGGATCCATTTTGTTAGCAGGATGGTCATAAGAGCTTTCATTCGACTCAAGGTCAACGGCAAAATTTGAATTGGGGCCAGTTAAAATAAGGACTTAATCATCCTCAGAATCTGAGGATGATGAGACAAGATCATGGTTTAAGGCAAGTGTACCATCTTCGTTCACTCAATCCATTGATGGCTCTTCATTGATAATTTCTTTCAACTCATTCATCAGTGGGTCTACTTTGTGATCGCTGTCGCGAGTAATTCTGCCACCAGACTTTGCTTTTTCTGTAGTTCATTTGATTGATGTTGGGGCTCTGCCTTACGCTTTGAGGAGGTGGCAGTCGAGGGTTTACGGTTAGGCATTCTAAACTAAAGTGATAAAAATAATGGTAAGTCATTTATCATGATTGTAGTATTTACCAGAATGAACAAATACACATATATTCAAAAATTATATGTGAGGGAATATTTCAATATCATTATTAACTATGTCATAATGTTCAAATATGGAAGAAAATTTAACTTTTAAACAGTAAAAGTGGCTTGACATATATTATATATTCCAAATGACAAAGAATAACTCTGTCAAACGTCCAAATATAGCAATGTAAATCATATTGTTTCGCTAACTTGTTACACAAAACCACCCTCTATGATCTGCAAAATAAAGTAAAATGTTAAATGAACATACAAAATATAATGTACTGACGTAGACAGAGAACTATCTAATGCAAGTGTCAGCATACAACAGAGCACCTCTGACTGAACTATATTATACCTAAGCATTCCTTTATTGCTATCAACATTTACCCCATCGTGTGCAATACAATCTGAAAGGTAACGTCTGTTAAAATTGTTTCTTGGATGCGTCCTAAAGTAAAGACCAGATGTTTGCCTGCAATCTTAACAAAGTAATGAATAAGTGCGGTCTACATTGGCGTTATAGATTCCAGGAGTCTGCTTATGGAGTATTTCTGAAATAACAATTATCTCACAGCCCTGTGAAAAGAGTAATTTTGTAAATTCAAGTAACTGCTGGACCAGATCTTTTGGATGAATTGATTGGTCACAAAAATCATTGCTGCCAATATCTAAGAAAACAATGTCAACTTCTAAATCAAAAACAAGATGTGCATCAGACCAAATGGATTTAGGGTGATGTGCATTCTTTGGATTTCCCCCACTAATGCCAGTTCACTTGGAACCTGTTGTGATCAAGATTCTTATTGACACCATCTGTGTAGTTTCTTGGTAAAAGAATGGCGTAAAATAATATTAGATAGAACAGCCATCTAACTAAGTAAGGAATCCGCTAACACTACAATTATATAAATAAATTACGTAAAAGAAGTCTTATATAAAGGAAAGATGGCACCAAAAAGTCAAAATATACAATTATAAAGAAAACGAAAATGTATGCTGATAACTGTGAAAAAGAATCATTGTATATTCATTCACCTTAAAGGATTAAATTGAAACACTATTTCACTTATCACAAACAAAAGATGTAAACAAGAAAATGAGCCCATCCAAAAAAAGCGGATGTCCGAAACTAGGTCAAAGACGCTTTTTTCAGTACGGCATTCAGCGACAATTTAGTATAAATAACTCGTGAAAGTGTGTCAAAATATAGGAGAAATGCCTTTGCATATGCCTTTGATCCTTAGCGAGGGTCCGTCGACACGTGTCAGATCTTCGGTGGGGCGGCTAAGGAGCATTGTCACGTGACCGTGATCTGAATGTTAATATTAAACAAATAATTACGGTAATGTGTAAGAATTTAACTTTTGAAATAATGTAAATTATATTTTTAAAGAGGGATTAAAATAAGAATAAACTACACAATTCTATAGTGACGAAAATAAACATGCATTCACGTGATACCGTAAAAAAGAAGGGGCCTACTTCTTTGATATTCTGCGTTGAAAAACTTTTTTGTAACAAATATGACATTATCCAAAAAATAAAGCAATAATTCGTAGACTACATCAACAATGTTTCAAAATGTCTTTAGTATCATAATTATCATGCCGAAAGTTATAAATAAAAAACATCAAGAACAACAACAATACAACTTAATACTGACCATTCTTAACAGAATGTTTCTTAATTTTTTTCCCGACCATACAGTATAAACATGAGTATGAATTTTTCGTTATCTTGCATTCCCTATTCGGATTATTATTCAATAGTATACAGCAGTACCGAAATCTTTCAAGATTCCTGATTTCCAAAATGCAACAGTTTCTATTCTTTCATACATAGTTTTGAAAGTTGCGTTAGGTTCATGATGTCAGCGACCGACATGAAATTTAATATCATACTGAGTACAGGAAAATTCAAATTTTCAAGATACGTGTCCTTCTCGTCTATGTCCATGCCATTGGTTCGTATGCTTGAATTCCCCTGTTAATGCAAGCAAGATCCTGCAGAACATCTGATAAAAGAACAGGACTGAATTGACGGAAATTGCAATGATCTTTTGCTGAATACATTTTAAAAAATATACCCTCGAGCTCCTTTTCGCACTAAAACTCCAGCTTCTCGAAACTGGAAAGCAAAGTTGTCAATATGCATTGTTGTCTAACCTGTATATGTGCCCGCAAAGTGAAATCAATTAATCTTATTTCGTATCGCGTAGACGAATTCTTCCCGTAGCAGCAACGTCATTACGTTTCATCAGTTGAACATGAATCTGAAATCAATCATAAATTGTGAATAGAAGATGTTGGAAAAAATATGGAAAAAAACAACACATTTAAATTCACTGTATTGCCAGTTAAACTCTCAGCAGAAAAATATGCTTACATTAAAATGTTTCTATTTCATAATAGTTTAAGCGTTTAATAAACGGTAACATGGGGTTATCTTTTAAAAGAATAGTTTACCACAAACGTCATTAGCTTTTATATATAAGTTTAACATCATAATTTGTGAGTCATAACTTTTCTAGCGGATGTTCGAAAAAAAATATCCACACCTTATTTCATTGTTATTACCAGTTCAACTATCAGCTGAATAAGATATTTACATTAAAATGCTGCTATTTCATAACAGCTTAAACGTTTAATTTAACGTTACCTTGGGGTATTTAAAAAAGAATGAAATTACCTCCGATCCAACACATTGAAAAGAAAGAGTCCTAATACAATCGAAATTATAAACTTTTAATTGTCCTCTCTCTGCTAATACTTGGTTGAAGTTATTTGAATCCATTATAATTATATCCGTTGACGAATAATTTGTCCTTATTTTACCCTGGCTTTATATACCTGACTTTAAAAAAAAAAGAAATTGTAAAAGAAAAAGACTTGTAAAAGGTTGTTGTTTTTTTAAACCAACGTTTAAGATACTGTCAAAAAACAAAACAACGCATTGTCGTAAATTACAGATACTTTTTATTTATTTCGCTACATATAGCATTGTGAAAATTAAACACTTAACAACAATACTTCTTATATGATTCTTATGATAAAACCTGATTTTAAAAACATACGCCCTGTCAAACAAAGTATACTGACATCTTATAAAAACATAATAATGGGGCGTCCGTGGCCGATTGGTTAAAGTCGTTGATTTCAAACCACTTGTCCCTCACCGCTTTGGGTTCGAATCCCGACATGGATTATTTCATGTGAGGAAGCTATCCAGCTAGCATACGGAACGTCGGTGGTTCTACTCAGGTGCCCGTTCGTGCCTGAAATAATGCACGGAAGGGCACCTAAGTTCTTCCTCCACCAGTAAAGCTGCGAACCTCGCGATATGACCTATACTGTGTCGATGTGACGTAAAAGCCAAAACAAACAAACAAAAACAAAATAAAAGCTGAATGAAAAATACATGATCCAGTTTTATACACAATTTTCACATCTACTATAAAAAGAACTACAAAAACAACAACAATAAATAAAATATAAAGTAAACAGCTGTAATAAATTAATAAATGCAGCGGACATATTGAAATTTTATAAAGGTCTACGTCATGTGCTTATAACACATTTACATTTAGCATTTCTTTAGGTAAGAAATTATCAGAAATGTTCTCTTGCATCAAGCCTTGTTTTTCTAGGCGTTTTAAAATATATAATCTAAAGATGACTTCCGGTGAAAAAGTAAACATTAATTTGCTTGACATTTCTTAAACAAGGGAAATGTAACATAGTTGTTATTATGTGCATTTTAAATTAAGTCTTTCATTACCTAGAACATTTCTTCATCTAAGATTTTCAAACAAATCAATGAAATAATGTCCAAAACTATAGGACTGATTTGCATCGACATAATACCGTTTGGTTTCTACAGGTGGTAAAAGTGTTCTTTTTGTTGATACATGTTTTGGTCATAGTGTTTAACTGATTTTATGTGGTTTTTTTTGTATGACATTTCCGACTCGAGACACTCTTTATATCTGTCATGATTTTTTTACACGTACACCCTTTGCATGAGTTTTTTCACCATTATCTTAAATACTAAGTTCGACATTAGCTGTGGTCCGTTGGTCCGAGACCACCCGATTTTGGCAAGGACCACCTAATTTTGAAAGACACTGGTCCGTCGGACCAGTTGAATTATCTGGTTGGTGCAAGGCTCATTTGAGTATAGTTAAATTTAACGTTGGTATTATTTTTTTTTTATCCTTTAGTTATTTCTTTGTTTTTAAAGACAAGAATTAGATAATTTAATAGTTTTATTAAAAATGTTAATCTATAAAAGATAATTGATCATGATTATAAGAGTTAGACGTACCATGTATCAGCAATGAGTATTTGAATAACAGTAAGAAAATAAGGCAGACACAAAATTAATTGTTTCACTATTCCCTATCTTAAGTTGAGGGAGTAGTCGTTTCAATATAAACATAACATAAATACGAACCCTATTATGTGTTTTTGAATGAGATAAAAAAAATCAAGATAACTTTACTTTACTGACTTGCTCTCCTACATTTCTAATTAGATGAAAAAATATATATTTAAGTGATCTTTTTTCTTTACTGTAAAAGGTAATTATACATCTTTGTCATCAATTCAAAGCATTTTTTCTAAATCTGCAGTCAAAGAGTCAAAATTCAAAAACAATAAAATAATAATATGGTTATAATAACTGACCACCTGACTTCCGGAAGGACCACCTAAATTTCAAATCTAGTGGTCCGGTTTACCACCTGCTAAAAAAGTTAGTGTCGAGGCCTGCTGAGTATTTCTTGGAGGACAATATTACACTTTCCACTAATACGCTACTTCCTAGTTGTAGTTTCATTTTACCTGGTACCTAAAATCATAATAAATGGATCAATAATATTACCGGAAGAAGTATTGCTGTGTCATGTTAACGCAATCGGAACATCCTCGGTTTTTATTCATAATAACTTTATACGAAGACCTACAGAAAGGGCCGAAAAGTTGCGATTGATGTTAATGTTGATGACATCTCCTTTTTATTTTATACAACAAACATTTAGTAATAATTTAAAATTATTCTTTCATATATTTTGAATAGTAGAAAATAAGTAGTCAACAGCAAATCCTATAATTCCCTTTAAATCACTATCAAATAAATCATTTGTATATTTCAGTTGTATACCTTTTGTTTCTATCATCTCTAAGGTTGTGTCCATCAGGCTATGACGAAAAATCGATTTGAAACAAGAACGAATCGGTGTCAGTGTACAACAAATTAACATTCTCCTCTGGAAACTCTTTCAACAAAAAGTTGTAAAAAACCTCATACATCCTCAGTTTGCTTAGCTCTGGGTAATGAAAAGGAACAAAAGAACGCAGTTAGCGCCATGTTATTGTATGAAAGGTAAAAAGGTAAAAAGTAATATTAATTATAACGCATTCTCTTGTATATAGCAAAGGTAGACACTTGGATGCATATAGGGTTCATATATAAAAAATAACAGTATGATTATCGTACTTTGTCATGTATATGATTTTGGCGAAAGTACAGTCACTGTGATTAAAATCAGTCTAAGTTTAACGACAAAATAGTTTTGACAACATTGACATATTTAATATCGAGAAACCGATAGCTATTGGTTTATTCGGTTTCACGTAGTCGTGGTATTGCTGAACAACCACAACGTTGTCAGAAAACACCCGGATTGTCTAAAGAAAAGATAAAATTATAAACTTGAACAGATATTAGTTGATTAAGAATTGCTTCACGAACAATTAGGTTATCCACAGTCCGATTTATATTGATTTACATGTTTTTAAAGCAGTATTTTCATCTACTATGTCATTATTGAAAACTCTTTCATAAATATGTTCAATAAACTTAATGTACAATTTACGATCTCAAAAAGATACATACCTGGAAACTTGGTTTTCGCACGATCTTGTTAAGATCGTCAGAACTGGTACATATTTTCACTTTTATTCTTTTAAACACATTTTCAATCGTCTTCCTGTAAAGTATATCAAATGTATCTGTTATTTGTCGTAATATTATACATTTACAACAATGTAGTTATCGGGCTTTTAGGTCCTTGAATACTCATAACTCATTCATAAAGCATATCTGTCAATCATGTAAGAAATAAAATGTGATCCGTATATAAAGGTAGATAATAAGCAAAATGAATTCCTTTAAATTTCAAAGGTTAAGTAGGTGAACATCCATCAACTATATTTCTATCATTAAAATTGCCACTATAGAATTATGTTTTTCTTAAAACACACAATTAAACATAAAAAATGCATGAACAGTTTTTAAGATATAAAATTGTGTTGCATTTTGTTTTTATTTAAACTGTTGGGTGCGTAGCCTTCTTTTTTTTACAAGTATAATCAATGAAGTTCTACAGACTTCTTGTTTTGCGTAAATTCAATTGCGCTATGAACTATTGTAATCTCCAATCCATTAGATACATTATGTTGCAATAAAAGGTAATGGACGGTGTAGAGTAAGACACAATTTGCTCTCATCAGAAAGTTTAAATCCACATCTTTCAGCTAATTTGCTTGTATATTCAGAGAAGTCAGACGGACTAATGATTGTGTAATTGAGGTGCCATTGGATATTTGTCGTGACGCACGTGCATCTCAACCGGTACCTCAAAATCTACAGTGAATATGTACCCTTTTTGTGCGTCAGGCTGTATATCCATAACGTAAAGTATGTCTAATTCATAACTTGTAAGATAGTGGAAGCCATTTGAAGGCAGCGCAAAGTCATGGCACATGCATATTGGTTATTAAAATCAACAAAGTGAATGTAACACGTCGGCAAGTTTGAGTTGAAATCGTTTATGTCTGGATTATTAGCCCTGGCAATTCTTGGACATCCAACATGTGTCATCCCACCACGAATTCCGTGTAAAATCTTCTGGTACATTGATTTTTCTCGAATTAATTCAATGATCAAATATGTGTGGTGAAGGCAGGCGTCTCAACTAGATCAAGGTAAAGAATAGTTCCAAGCACAGTCTAAACCAAATTCCTGCATTAGCTTGTCTCACAAATGTTCCACAACATCAGCAAACAATAGACTGGTGCTTCACAAAATGCCGTAAATAATCCTCAAGTGTGTATATTTGAAATGTATCCCAAACTTTTTTAGCTTGTATGTTATCTTGCTCTGTCACATGGCGATCATTAATGCGATCATAAAATGCCATTTTATTGGGAAGTTTATCTTCTCGTAGACGTTCTGTACCGTCCAAATAATCAAAACAAAATAAGAGGGGCTTGATAGCATCTATCTGATCCTTATAAAAGAGCTATCTTGTACATTTAAAGACTTTGTTTCCAACTTTAGCCACGAGGCTTGTTACCAGCTCATTTAAATCAGCTTTAACAAATTGACTAAAGTATAAATAACGACATTTAATTACAGTAATATATAAAAAAATATATGGGCCATTACATAATGTTCAGCATTTAGTTATACATATAAACGTTTGTTATGTAAAAATGTCACAAATATATTTTTTTATTTCTTACAACAGAAAATATGAGTCAAATGGAAGGGCGTTTAATCATGCAAGCCACCGGCAAGTTTGGGACAAGGAAAGTACAGGTTATTACTGTAATTAAATGTCGTTATTTGTGTTACCTGTAAAAACAGCGGCAAGAAAATAGCATATTTAAGTCGAAGGTTACACCCTTCCTCTAATTTTCCCTGAAAATATTTGTAAGAACTTGTAAAGAAATGGTTATAAAGTTTATTCATTTTTATGCAAAGTTAAGTATTAAATATGTTTAAAAGATGAACGATATATGCATAATTATATATACTATCATTAAGTTCGTTATTTTTTCTCTATTCTATTGTTTTATTCTATTGTATTTTATTATTATATTGTATAATTCTATTGTATTAGTCTACTGTATTATTTTATTGTTATTTATTTATTACCGCTAACATGACTGTGATTCTATCTGTTCTATCAGACGGAAGGACAGTGTCTTTACATACAAAGCATTCATCTGTTTGTGCCTGGAGAATAATTACGACACGGTTCATTGGAGCAATATTTTGCTGAATCTGAAATACTTCTTCCAATTCTTGCATCGCTCCGGACTTGACCCCCTGTAGTATTGGACCGCTGTTTAGTATGAGTCGTCAATGCTTATTCGTTGATAAGAAGAGGCACAAGGGTCAAGACGGCGCTATCGAACTTGAAAGCCGAATGTTGCTTCATTGTTGTCGTAAATTGGTGTTGTATATAAGCCAAAGCAAGCATATATTACAAAACTTACTTTCATTTTGCGTCCATAATTTCTAAACTTTAACCATTTTTCTTTTTCGGAAGGCATGTAATGTCGGATATGGTCTTCGTCAAACGCACAATTTAGTTGATGTTGCGCCAGATCTTCAGCTGTCGCCTTTTTACTCAAACATTTCATGCAGATGTGTACCCGGTTATTTCTGTCTATTTGGCAGACAATAATCTACCCATACCTTTGATAACACAGTAATGAAGTGATCGGTTTTTTGCAATTATATCAAAATTTTCGACCTCGTTTTTATCGTCATGTTTGTCATTTTTTCTCAAACAGAAGTAGATTTACATGTTTGTCTATGCAAACTGTTTTTGATATATACACAGGGAAAACATCGCAGTTTTCATAACCATATACATTTATAGAAATGTTGTTAAGTTTTTCAAAGACGGGGATGTTTGTTACCGGCATATGCCTCCCGAAGTCAGTCGAAACGTAGAGTTTTTTATATTTATGAAGATTAGACCAAGGAAGATTACCTATATGGTCAGCTTCAGTTTTCAAGGCAGCTAGTACAGCGTATCGAAAACACTCGCCATCAATTTCAGGTGGTCCAATTACATTCAAAATACACTGCTTCCTTGCTATCACTTCCGGAAATTTAACTTGGTAACACGCTCCCCGCAATGGATTGTATCTAACAACAGTTAACTCCATGTGTATAACACCGAACCGGCTGCCTATTAGAAAGAAAAGCATAATGTTAGAATAACTTAATTTTATTGCGTCCTTTTAATTTTAAAATCTGGTTTAATTGTAATATCATTATTTTTCAAAATCATATCAATCTGAAAGTAATTATAATAATATGCTTAGCTGCAGTTAAAAACAATTACCATTTCACTACGATATGGCGTTTTACATAAATTGCTTGAAAAACACATGGAGCTTAACAGACATATGAAAAAACAATTAAACAATTACTTAAATGCGTCAAGACTCCCAATCATCTTCTGATAGGCAACATTTATCTGACCATCTATGACATCTGGTGACAAGGCTGGTTCAGTTAATGAACGAAATACTGGCTCAGCGGTGTCCACTACATTTCCGTCCATGTCGATCCGGTCCATCTTCACTTTAATACATGTGTTATAGACGACAAAGCTCGCGAATTATGTTCGCTCGCAACTGGGGTCGCCTGTTTCTGAGGAAATACATCAAATCAAACTTTTCCGCATCTAAAGGATGAAGCATATATCTCGCAAGGTTCCCATCAAAAGTTTTTGACCTGCGTTTGACCATCCTCAGTCTCAATATCTTCCATAAAGCTTCTTTCATCATCGTTATCACTTTCACTTTTTTCATCGTCGTACGCCTGTCCAATGTTTTTGTCGTTTAATATATTGTCGTTATCATGATTAATTTTGTCATGTTTTGCGATATTTTCACTCTGATTATGCGTTCTAACATACTGATCTAGATAAGCCCGGCTACAATTTGTTTTGAGCATGTTTCGCATGTAAAAACGTGATTAAGTTTATCTTGAGGACATTTACTTGTAGAAGCAGAATTTCCTGAATCAGATGCGTGTGTACGCATATGCTTTTTTAAAGTGTTAGTAGACAAGAATATCTTCGAGCACCACTTACATGTAAACACACGATCTTTTCCAGTACTTGTACAGGAGTTTGATTTGGAATGACGTTTCAAGATGAACTTGCTAGAAAATGTATTGGAGCACCGTTCACATTTATATCTTTTAGCATAATTTAATGGCGCTGGCACTTTGTTTATATCTGTCGAAGATTTCCTTGCTTTTGGTTTTAATCTTGTTATTAATTTTCCCTAATCACATGCGTTATTTTTTTCATGTTTTATCAAGTATCCAATTTTCTTGAAGTGCTTACCACAATGTTTACAAATAAAAGTTCTAACCTCGGAGCATACATTCTTTTCATTATGTCTTGTAAGATTAGAGGCTCGTGTAAACGTTTTGACACATGCTTTCCAAGAATGAATAGAAGATTGACCATTCTCGTTGCCATCTCCTTCCGGTATTTTTTTTAACTCTTCATCAAACGCATTTTCTTCAAATAAACTGTTGTTCAAAACTTCATCCAAGAAATCATCACCTTCTGCCATTTTTAATAAATGAGTATTTTCTAATTCATTTATAATTTCTTACATATCCTCTTAGTATCAGAGCACAATCGAACAATCAATCAATTACTCAACTCGTTTTTGTACATAAAAAGGCGGTATAATGACATTACCTTTTTTAGGCAAATTATATAAGGGCTATTACTAGGTTAAGTTTATTATACGTGTTATAACCGACATAAAACAGTTACCGTATAACAATACAATCTGTTAGCGGTATAGCTTTAATCCATCGATTCATGTTATTTGATTGATAACATCTTTCTACAGATAACGTGCGCTTTCTTTGATGCTTAAGTTTGTCATTGCAGTTTGAATGATGACAATATTTGTTTATCAATAAGTGTGCAAGCGATGCAATCTTCAAACAAGTTAAGGGATTTGTTTTACAATTTCAATCAATAACCTTTTAAAGTAAATATTTTAATGGCAGTGATAAGTGGGCGGAATCTTAAGAAGAAGTTATTAACGGGCACTTTTCATTAAAAAGTTTAAAAAAAAATTAAATAAAAAAAGTACAACTTATTAATTTAGTCTAGGTTCTGAAATAACATAAAACATATACCGTTCACAAAATTCATTTGAACTACATTTACGTAACATTCACAATATATAAACATATAACAATAATATTCATGAAATAATTAAGTAATTCATAAAAATATTATTAGCTTTAAACAGATTGCATACTCTATTAGCAGGATAAATGATCAATAATTTAATCGAATTATAGTATGAAATATTTATTTGCATTTTTACAACGAAAACATAAATATTAAAATCACGCGGTAATGATACAAAATATGCATAAATAAAAAAAATTACTAACGTAATTAATATGAAAAAGAAATTATACTATACCTTATGTTCTTCCAACTAAAATTGAAATTAAATGTTAAGTAAATTGATTCAATTATTGTCTATTTTCATTATACATTTGGTTTTTAATTCATTCACATACTCCTCATTTCCTCGATTAATTGTATATAAGTCAATGAAAACGTATATGTATATATGTACAGTTTAAGTCAAAAGAATCACTTCTTCCTCTTTTATCTATATTTAACTATCCTATTTCGTCAAGTTCTATCATATATTTAATTGATTTTCACACTGCTCATTTCGTCTATTAGACCCATTTTCTCTGCGTAAAATAGGCAATAGACACCTTGGTTGAAAGGGGTTCCAAATCTGACATCTATAGACATATCGCCTGATTCAACCAGGGGGAATTCTGCATTGTCTTTATAATTTGGAACTAGATGAAAAAAAGTACACGGCAAATCGTTTGGCAACATCGGCGCGTCTTAAACCGGCATTAATTTTTTGTCTGGTGATAAAAACCGTCAAAGACTTGTAAGATTTGAGCTATCTGTCTTCCATAGTGTAATCAACTTGAATGGGATCTTAAGGCCAACGTACTCCGTTCACGCATAGGGACAGCTGTTTCACGTCACAATTGATAAAATTTCAAGGATTTTTCTTATAGCTACCAGCTACAGCTTCTGATTGACAAAAAGCAATTGAAACTAATTTCGGTAAAGGAAATTCATTTAGATTACCCCAAGTAAAAAGAGTTTGATCTGGAGGTACGGTGTATGATTTTACATGTCTCTTTATATATGGATACATAGCATTGTGACCTTTCTTTAGCATATGATTATGCGCGACTAGCAAGCCAGGGTTTATTTTATGTTAATACAATCTTAAAATTGCGTCTTTGATAACAATTTTATAGTCTGACGTTAGTGGCATATATTCATCACTCAGGTGAACTTCGTTTTAAAGTTGTATCAAGTTTAACACCGTTCAGTAGGTATCAATCAAACATAAAACATTCACTCAAAATCGGTCCAGCAATTTCAAATAATTTAGAGCCTTTTGCAACCGTGTGTCGATGGAATAGACAGAAGTTGCCCCCTTATAATCAGTTGAATCCATCCAGCCTGGTGTATCTGCCATAGTAAATTGTTCGGTAAACACATTTTTCTTTTCTTCGGCACTACTCCGCCACAGAGTTTGAAAGTAAGACGTAAGTAGGGGAGTTTTAAGAAAGTTTGGGTTCAGAGGCAACGGCGTAGAGGCGTTTGACGTAATCAATTAGTGTATTGCGTCATGTGTATTGCATCAGCCGTGTATTATTATACCCTGGAGCAGAGAACGCGCGAAAGTAGATGCTTATCTTACACGATTAATAAGTGTCATTTATGAATAATATTTATATTTAGAAAATGTGTATTTGTCATAGAAAAAGATGCTTATCAGTGTCAATAAATCGGAAAAGATATTTATTTTTTTACGCTTATCGATCATTAGTATAATTTAACTGTTAAGCACATTTAGATACGGATAAAATTTAGAACTTCAATTTAGAAAATTGACTGAAACAAAAATTAGTACTGTAGAAAACGTATGCGTAGTGCACGCAGGATTTTCTGATAAATTGAGCATCGGTGGAATATCAGATAAAAGCTCTAAAGAAACCTGTGACAATTCCTATACCGGAAAGAGGTTTACAACGGACAGCGTGTCATCCGAATGTCTTTACTGCGGAAAACGTATTCCCAAAAACAGAGTTACGTTCGTAGCCCAGATCATTGCAGTGTACAGTATTATTCTAATAGCTGCGCTGAATCTGTCTCTCGGTCAAGGATCAAACCAGGAACTTTTGATAGTACTGATGAGTTCTGTTACCAAACCCAGGACTTAAATTTAACGAAAACAAACTGTTTGTTAAGAAAGAAAATGTTCGAGAAAACTAGACAGCCGGACGCAAATGTTCTGTATTTACAGCGAATTTACACGGACCCGGCACATCCCGCCAGTTTCAGTAGACCGGAAAGACTTAGAAGGGAAATAGAGAGAGAGAGGGAAAGCACGATGTAAGCAGGTCTGAAATTAAGTCATTTTTAGAGTCACAAGACACGTACAGCCTTAACAGATCTGTTCACAGGCGTCATCAGTGAAACAGGATAGTGGTCAGCGGGTTAAAGCAACAGTACGACATGGATCTATGCGACATGTCAAAGCCTAGCCGTCACCGTGGTAACAAGGGGATCAAGTACCTGCTCACTGTCATTGACGTGTTTAGCAGACTAGCATTTGTGAAAACTTTAAGTAACAAAAGCGGGAAAACAGTGGCAAAAGCACTGGACGAAATTCTTACAGACGACAACTTGCTAAATCGGGTTAGGTCTGATAGGGGCACTGAATTCGTATCAAGTCAAGTTAATGATGTGCTCCGGAAAAGGGGTGTTAAGCATTTCTATTCAATGAGCAATCTAAAATGTCAGCCAATTGAACGGTTCAATAAAACGACCAAGAACGCGATATTAAAATGGTGTTACGAAAACAGGTCATTTTCCTATGTTCCGGTCTTGGATCAACTGGTTTCCGGTTACAATCATCGAGTGCACTCGGCGCTCTTCGGTCTCAGCCCAAGCCAGGTGAGCGAATCAAACCAGGTGAAGCTCTGGAATTTGATGTACACAAACGCTAGTAGGAAAAACCGTTACTCACACCCTAGATCGTTCAAGTACAGTGTGGGAGACCTGGTAAGGATAAGTTTAGCCAAGAGAACATTTGAACGTGCGTACAGTCAGAAATTCACGAATGAACTTTTTTTAATCCGGGGCAGGAATATGAGAGAAAACTTGCCCGTTTATTTTCTGATGGACATTGAACAGGAACCAATCAAGGGGACATTTTATGCAACTGAAATTCAGCGTGTGAAAAAAGACATTAGCGATCCTAGTGACTGGAAAATCGAGAAAATTCTCAAAAGAAGAAAACGAGGGCGCAGCCAGGAAGTACTCGTAAGATTTAGAGGTCTCTGATCGAAATTCGATAGATGGATTCCGAGAAATTCAGTTCTTAAATAACTGAAATGCGTTTATACGTATCGATTTGTCAACAAAAATCACCAAGTAGAATTCAAACTGTAGTGTAACATTGAAATCTTAATGAAAAAATAAATCTAAGGCCAGTGGAGTTGTAGTAATATTCGTAAGTAAATTGAACGAAACGTCACTAAAATGGACCAATTTCAAGTAGATATGTGCAGTTTAAACTCTTTAAACTTATATCCAGATAACAAAGGCTGCGATTTCTGGATAGGTCTGGACGAAACGCTTCTGTTAAGGAATGGGCGTTGGCGTGTTGCCTTAGTAAGTTTGACCGTCGAGTGTGGGCGCGATGTGGGCGCTTATCTGAAAGGACAAGACCTGTATCTCTGCTCAAATGTCGTGGACTTATCGCTGCTTGGGGGGAAAAATGTCAACTTCTACGGAAAGTCAATTTAGGGCATGGCCTTCTACCTGGAATGAATGAGGGGACTGTGTTTTCGGTGGACACCGTAGAAAATTATTCATTTGATAAGGGGGTCCAACAACGTGAGATAAAAAATGTGCGCATATTCGTACTTAAGAAATCTGGGGACAAATTTGAGGATTTGTCTGGGTGTGTTTTAAGCGTGACGTTACATTTCAGAAGTATTGCTCCTTCTACAGTGTATTACACGGGAACAATGGACGGGAATTAATACAGCCCTCCTTTAAACGCCCATTAGTAACCGGCGCTTTCCAGCCCGCTAGTTTACAGTCGTTTTAACGCTGACGAGCCAAAGATGAGCAATCATTCGGAGCAAGGAACTAGGCTTTTGTACATCCTGGACTTTAAAGTTTGGGAACAGATCTACCAAAAAAGTGTTCCGAAAAACTCTGTTTCGTCCGATAAGCCCACAGCACTAGTCAAAGGACCGGTGAAAGAAAAGTTACAATTCGTGTCACCAGTCGAAGAAACGGTTGATCAGGCCGCAAACGAACTTAAAAGTGACGGCGTAATTTTCCACAAGCAAAAGTCGGAAATCAGACATCTGGAACTTGTAAAATCAAAGACAGAAAAGCGACAGAAGAAGCAGCATTCTGGTGGCGGCAAATCTCAGAAAAAGAAGAAATTCAGTTACAAAGCATTAAACGACATATTCAGTAAATCGCAATAGGCAAAGATGTCTGTTCTCTCTCCGATGAGCGACAACGAGAGCGCTTCCAGTAGCCTGGACATTTTTCAAGTGTATCCTAACCAGGTTGCTATTCAAAGATTCGAACTCGAAGATATTAGACCCGTTTCTCAGTACAGCGGTGTAGACGCTCCTCTGGAGTTCGAAACCTCGCTCCAGGGTGATACTTACTGCGAAACGAAATCGACAAAAACTCTTCTTAAAGGTTAGAATAGTGAAGGCCGACGGAGGTTCCCTGCCCGATGACGCCAGAGTGTCGCCTTGTGATTTATTTTTTCATGCCATGTTTAAAACAATTGACGTCACATGAACAGAAATCTGATCAGTTCGACGGGTGACCTGTACGCTTACAAAGCTTATTTCAACAAGCTGTTTCGAAATAGTGCTGGAAGTTCCGCCGACACATCGGCAGAATCCGAAATGTTCCTTAAACAAGATGGTGGATTTCCGGATCGACGGACCCTGGCTCTGGTAACTACACTTTTCTAATTATTTCACCTTATCTAATTTTCAAGATAGCTTCAGAAGCTTCAAGTTGGCATGCCGAGATATATGTTATAAATGTTACATATATGTTCAGATAATTTAACAAATACGAACAATTGACAAAAAAATATATTTAAAATGTAAATGAAACATTTTTCGCGGTGTGTACAGTGAAGTGAGTTCAAAACGTACCAAAAACGTTATTATTGCATAGTGCTTATTGTATAGTAACATCAAATCAATTATTCATTCGATCAAGTCATCATTTCCTGACTGGTCGATATCTGGGAGCATAATTTCAGTTCTGTCAAGTAATAATAACGCATTATCCATTCGTTCCATTAAAGAAATAACTTCATGATTGAACCTGTTCTCTGAATTTTTATAATCAATGTACGCAACGCCCGGAAAGAAGGGGGGATTTATTCTTAGCTTATTTATTTGCGTGCATTACGAAATTTGAAAACATCATTATTTCTGTCTTATCCGGTGATGGTTGAAATAATGACGTAATAAAAATAATAACAGTGTAAGTTTGGTTACTCTTCGATATGTTTGTATACATAAACCAATGATTATCTCCCTTTATCTTTTCAGGTAACTACGGGCTGTTCTTACGTCATAACATAACACGAGGTTCTCGACCGTTCGATTTGGTAGGACTTCCCTTAAGCGATGTTCTTGAATTAGATCGCTACTTGATAAACGGTATACATTTAAGAATCGTTTTTCACAGAAACAGCTCCGAATTCTGTCTCCTTGGCGACGATCAAGATATCGGGAGAGGTTATACGGTCAAGATAGAAGACGCCTTCATTCGTTTATGTAAAATGAAAATTAACCCCGCTATTCTAGTTGCGCATTCAAAAATGCTCAAAACTGTGACTGCCAATTATCCCTTTATACGCACTGAAACGAAGTGTGCGAATATAGCCCGTGGACAGAGCACCTTTTCTGCGGAACACATTAATTCCTCTTACTTGCCTAAATTTGTAATCGTGACATTTGTAGAAAGTGAGTCTGTTCTGGGATCTTTAAAGAAAAATCCGTTTAACATGGGACATTTTGATCTCCGACAGATTATCTTGCTTGTGAACGGTGTGACATGCGCCGGTAATCCAATTTACGCTAATTACGGGGAGGGTCAGGTAATGGAGGTGTTCAACAGACTTTACGGCTACAGTGGGGACATTCCCAGGACGAACTCTCTGGGTGGCATAGGGGGTAAAGATCGCCGCCATATTGGAATCACCAGGAGCGATTTGCTGAAAGGAAAGGCCATTTACGTGTTTGAACTCGTCCCGGTTATAAATGAAGATTTTCACTTCGAGCTATTGAACACTGGGACGTTATCACTGCACGTGAAATTTGGGAGTTCTCTAGCACAAAATGTCACTTGCATACTTTATGCAGAATTTGATTCCCTCTTACTCATAAACGAGCCGAGGTCTTGTAAAGTGGTGTAAATATTACTATTGATTACCGCGTACTTCTTGCTAACATGAATTTTGTTTACATACAATGAAATCTGCCTTTTAACTTTGAAAAGTGTATATAGGGGGGGGGGGGGGGGGTTGTAACTGTTACATTTTGTATAAATATTGTCTTTATGTTATGCAATATTTTTTTTTATTTTTCTTCTTTTCCATACACTTGGACGCATTGTATTGTCTGTCTTCTTAATTTCCATATACACTTTATTTTGCTCGCTATATGCTTTGTGTAAATGTCGCCAATAACAAAATATTAACTACATCCATTATTCATCGTTTGTATATCAAGTTTCCTATGTACTTATCAAAGTATTAGAAGTCTGCCGATTAATGCGAGATAATGCTTTTTCGTGTTTACATAGTGGCCTTTTATTGTTTCGATAATTGTTTTCACGTGTGTAATGTTACACGTCGGATTTATGTTATTAGATTATGCTCATTAAAAGGAAAAACAAAACGGCTAAATAAATGTTTATGATCATTTATTAACACAAAAAGTAATAATTACCAAAACACACCAATAATAAAGCTTGAACATATGTAAGTTTACATGTACATCTTTGAGCAGTATGACTCACGATCTAACCCTACAAAAAACATGTTTTTTTTAAATCTAAAAAGAGGTAACTAGTCCACATACACATAATGCAATACAATACAATACAATACATATATACATACGGACAAACAAAGCAATATATTAAGTAATTACGGAAGCTTATCGGGGGCCTACAGTTGATCAGATGTTTTGCGCTAGGTCGACTTTTTTATTCGCATTGATAAGATGTTTTTGCTATTTCTAAAAACTTTTACGTATTACGTATTAATCACAACATCTTCATGGAATGTTTTATGTATAACGTATTAATCATAACGTCTTCATGGAATGTTTTTGGTCAATACAAGAAGAAAAATGAATTACATGAAACTTTTAGGTAAGTTGTGGCCCCGATAAGCTTCCGTAGGTTATATTACAAAAATAACAACAACCTTAAAAAAAGAAAAATACGTTATTTATCTTCTAAAATCTTCATGAATAAACGAAAATTTTGAAAGTTCGTCAATCCTGGTGTTCGTTTACACTGAAAAGACTGACCGACTCCATTGAAGACACGGAAACCCGTCGACGTCTTGGGGACCTGAATCGGGAGCATTCTGACAGAGTGCTTGGCGTCGAAGACGACACCTCAGCAAGCTGAATTGGTCGCTCAGTCCTTCTTCTCCGCCGCAACCTCACAACGAGCACAATAAACCCAGCCCCTATCACCACAACGAATGTAATTCCGAGTCCCCAAGCCAGGTTAACGTGACCACGTAACTGAAAAAAAGAGAAAGATTCATAAATAATAATTAACAAAATAAATACTCTTACTAACCGGCGGGTGCTAATGCGCAATTATATATCAAAATTGTGTTTTACAATTTTTCCTTCTGCTTATTCACAGTAATATTAACGGTCCCCGTAAGCAAAATTGCCGAATTGAAATGAATTAAAGTGGTCTTATTAATTTTCATTTGTTTCCATTCACGAATTCGAAAACCTAGCTAAACGCCGTTTTCCGGCACTTTCTGTACTTAGCTCTGGGGAATTCAACTAGTAGAGTGTAATAGCGAACTCGATGTATTCGGTCTTTTTTTAAATTAAATTGAAATAAAACAGCTTTTTCTTTATAAGAAAATAAATTCATATCATTGTAAGAGTAATTCCGTACAAAAAAATAAATACACAAGTTTCAAAGAAAATAACCTTATTTATTATGGAATATTGCACTCTGTCTGTTTTAATTTTCTTGATTTTCTTTATAAACAATGTATTTTTTGAAAATTTTGCAATAAATATTAAAGGAATATTGATAATTTTCAAATACATCAATTTTTTCACCTTTAAAATAATGATAGAAAAATAGAAATATCATGTAACTGTGTTAAGTACTTCATTTTGTTTAATTCCCCAAAGCTAAATCCGTAACGTACCGGTAAACGGTGTTTAGCTAGGTTTTCGAAAAATATCTTTTCAAATCAATGATGTGAGAAAACTTATCATTACGGTGTTAAAAACGCGTGTGCATATTCTGGTGTTTTATTAAAACGATTTGATAAATGGTTGCAATCTTAAATGATAAGAAATTAAAGACACGTTATGCCTCAGAAATACGTATTCATTAAATTCTTTTAACGTGTCAAACGATTTAATAATAAATTTAGAACATGTGAGATATTTAACACCTAGAGAAAGTAGCACTGACTAAGCGGTAATGTATCGTAAAGGTAGCAAAGTAGTATTTTGACATCCTTACTTAATACTTATTCACCATAATTATAATAATTACCAGCAGATGAAAAAAGAAGGAACGACTTTCATCTGTATGGCAAATGGGTATTTGTTTTGAAACTGTAACAAGATAAAAAAAAGATTTACCTATGGCACTCAGTCTTTCCACTGTGGTGGTTGACGCCGTACTCGATGTGCAATTTTCTGTGGTGGTGATGGTGGTGCTATTCGTCGTCTCCGTGGTTGTTGATGTTGTCTGATCATCGTCGTTGTCATCATCGTCGTTGTCATCATCGTCGCCGTCTTGTTGTTGCCGTCGTCATCGTCCACAGGAACCACCGGAAGTCTGCCTTTTGGTGTTTTTTGCAAAATTGAAAATTGAAATTTATGACAAAAGTGTTTTATGTTTATTTTTTTTACGTTGACATTGCTTACAGATACGATATTATACGTTATTAATTCTACAGTTCCTACCTAAAACTAATTGAGTGCCGATTTTATACATATTTATACGGACGGTTCAAAAGAAGGTTGCAAAGTAGGTGCGGCTGCGTTTGAAAATAATTTTACATATAGTATGAGGTTACCAGATAATGCATCAATTTTTTCTGCTGAAGCAAAAGCTATCGATTTAGCATTGTCATACATAGCACAGCATACCCACGATAAATTTGTGATATTTTCTGACTCGCTTTCTGTTTTAATATCCATTAAAAATAAAAAATCTGACAATATCATGGTAAAGAAACTTCTTTTACGATTTCATGATATACTAAAAACAAAATATGTTAAATTATATTGGATTCCAAGCCATGTAGGAATACGAGGAAATGAAAAAGTAGATGCTTTAGCTAAACAATCATTAAATTTTCAAAAAACTGACTTATTTTTACCTGCTTGTGATTTTAGACCGGCTATAAATAAACTCGTATCATCTGAATGGAAAGCAAATTGGGACAATGCCGTTTTTAATAAACTTCACGATATTAACCCATCTCTTGATATGTCACCATCTCTATCTCTGTCAAACCGCCGTGATCAAACAGTTCTTCTTCGATGCCGAATTGGACACACTAAAATTACCCACTCTTATCTCCTCACAAATGACAATGCCCCTTTCTGTGTAGGTTGTAATGAAAATTTTACTGTCAAGCATTTCCTTCTTGAATGTCATGATTTTTCACAGGCCCGTAATAGATTTTATTCTGTAAATTCACTCAAAGAACTTTTTAATACAATTCCATCAAAAAACATAATTGATTATTTAAAAGAGATAAATTTGTATTCTAGGATCTAATTAGCTCATTTCTATTGCCATTTACAATGTTTTACATAATATTTTAAGCCTATTATAGCATTCGGCACGATATAGCCAGTTATGTGTTGACGTGCCGTAAAAATCCAAACAAACAAAAAAAAAGCTTAAAATCATGACATATTTTGACTGTTAATTAAAGAAACATATCAAACTATCTTTTATCTTTCATCAATATAAATACCGATTCAATAAAATAGATAAATACAGAATCCCTAAAGAAAGCCCAACATGGCAAAATTGAAAATGTTGCAGGCTCGGTTTGATTGAGCCTGTTCATGGACGGTACTGGAAAGTGCAAGTTACCGTCCACGCCCCCTAGCACCGGCTTAAGCAGAATTCAACATTTAAACGTGAAATAGTAAAATTTTGAATTTAGAAACATCCGTAGATGTGTTCATACGGCGGTTATCATGGAACCTTCAATGTGACACTTCCGTGCCATTCCATGAAAAGCGGCGTATGGTCCCCAAGTAATAAAAAGCGTGTGCCCTAAACGAGAAAACAATGGGCGGAACTAAATAAAATGGAATTTTGAAAGGGGATCAGAGGTTATGAAGCCTTCGTATCACAGATAAGACGTCAAAAAAACAAATTTAAAAAGCAGGCAACATATCCTAAGGGTGATTCAACATTATTCAAGTAGGAATATTGGAACCACCCAACTAGAAAATGCCGAAAAGTTGAAACTAAAAATACCACAAGCACAACAATAATGTCGTGCTGAACGATCTTCAAGGATCGAAAATATAACATCATTGATTAAATGATTAAATAAAGCCTGAACACATTCGTACTTTAAATGTTATTTAATCAAATGATAAAAGTTACACCAACCAGTGTTGCAGTCGTCAAAGTCGTCGGCGGAGTACAACGCTTTCTGTTTAGAGTCACGTCAGTGCTGCTGAATATATTCATGACCCTGCCACAATCCAACGTGGTCTTGTGCAGAAATACTCTGCACATTGGCGCAGGAACCGCCGTTTTGACACCTAGCACGTATCCGTCGCCAATTGATCGCACCAGTTCAGCTCCCGGGCACTTGGGATTCGAACCCTTTCCGGCTGCCTGGGCGAAACTCGGAAAGTCACCTCTTCCATTGCAGCAACTCAAGTGCCTTTACCAAAATTTTTAAAAAAATTTCAATTTCCAAAACGCAATACACCATTCCAAAAATTTTAAAAGTCAAACTAATTATTTAAAATTAATTAAGCCTTAATTTAAGTAGATTAAATAAGGGGACCACAAATTTGTTTTAAGGGCATTTTTGTCACCGGGTTAGCATCAAAAAGGTTTTTAATTTCCGCTTTTCGCAAAAAAAGCCCCCCTTGGCCCCCTTTAAAGACATTTAAAAATGAACGGCCGGAGGATTACAGTTTGTATTTTCAGCGAAGGAAATTTTTGCAGGGAAGTGAATTGGTTTTTTCCCCATTTTGGTGGGGTTTTTAAAGAAAAGTAGAATGAACATGAATAAATAACTAGGTTTTGAGAATGGCGTTTCAAAAGTTCTCGATTCTTCTGATAATAAGAAATTAATAATTGAACTTGAGGGTAATCGTTGCTTCGTTAGTGTTTGTTTTTTTTGTTTCATTTTTTTTAAAACTTTTTTTTGAAAGCTTAATACGCTCTTTATATTTAAAAAAAGAATGATTTAAAATAAAAATAAAAAAGAAACAAACAAACAAAAACGTTTCGTTTATAATAAAAAAATATAATACATAGAAATTATGCAAATGAATGTAAATAGTTTCCGGAAAACAATTGTAAAACATGCGTTTTAGATGTTCCGATGATAAGTTAAAGATATACTATGCACAAATTCTATTTTTGCAAATATTGATCATTGCTACACAGTCTCTTAGTTTCCGACTAAATATACAACAAAACTTTAGGCTGTGGCATTCCTTTTTTCTGTTTTCTTTTTTAAATTGTACATGCATGTACATGTGTCACAATGTATATATAAACTTCAATTAAATATTGAAGGTACGAAGTGTGAACGGGCATTACGACAGACAATGTCCCCGGAAAACATGAATTAAGTTTTGTCTAAACAAAGTTATCTTTGTTTTGTACTTTGGTTTAAAACCATTGGCACTTGGATTCACAAGAAGAATTATTAATTCGATTAATATTTTGTTTGTGCGGATTTTTATTTATTTGGATATAATTTTTTCCCAAAAGAACGATGAGTTTATCGAATTTCTATTTTCATTGATTAATGTAAATACATATCATTTATTTTTCTTCTTGTGAAACCGTCTACATACAGTTTAAACTTGTGAATGTGTGTTAGTGAATATTTGTTTATCCACTCTGGGACATAAGATCCACCCGCCATTTTAAATGTGTAAGAAAACCAACGAAATATGAAGACAAAATTAACATTTTATCACATTCTTTATTAGATTAAACACACAACGATAGAACATTTGAAATAACAATGAAATAAGTTTTCTTTTATGTAAAATTAGGCAAACAACGATTGAACATTTTAAATTACAATGAAACATTTTACATATCAAGCAATTGGACATTTAAAATCACAATGAAACATTTTTTTTTCAAATTAAACAAGCGAGGATTAAACATTTTAAATTACAGAGAAATTCCGGAAGAATTGTACGTGTCCTTGAGAATTTTATATACAGATTTTGATTGGTTGACATCGTCGATGGTGAAATTTACTCTAAAGTCACTTATTACGCGATTTTTCCAAACAAATCCATTTTCTGTTATTTCATGGAAACACTTTCTGGTTAATTTGAAACTAAGGAGGTCTTTTAAATCCAAAAAATTTACAATTTTCAAAATCACTGATTCTTGCAGTTGTGACAGTCAGCTGTCAGAATAAAGAGGGGCAGCCTCGATTTCAAAAAGTTCCGATTCAGAAATCTCGCAACTTGACCACCCCTCTTCATCACAGGATGAGATTTCGCTGTCCGTCGATAGAATTTCCTGACTGTCCGGAAATCGCGTAGTGACAAATACCCCCTCGTCGTCCTCTTCCTGCATGGAATCTTCCGAGTCCGTATAGCTTAAAACCCGGCGTAGGCGTTGGAACGGGCGTTGTCTAGGCGTTCCCTCCTCGTCAGACGATATCACGTACACGTGAGGCTGGGGTGGCGGTCTCGTTGGGGCAATCGGTCTCTGTTCTGGGATGAACGGTGCTGGTGTGGCACCAAAAGCTGAATGCTTAGCCTGCTCCCTGGCGTGATATAGTAACGGGAAACCTGGCTGAAATTAAGCATAGCAGCAGTGCTTAATTCAATTGTGAGGCCCGTCTGAAGGTTCGTAACAATTCCGTGGACGATTCCGTCGGTCGTCCTAATTTCCAGTTCTGTAGCGTCGTCTAACTTAACGAAAGAAGTTCTAGACGCCATGGCTTCTGTTTCGTTTCTTTCTCGAAATGTCCAAGTTAATGAAACGTAACTTTAAACTGATAAATATCCAATGCAATTAGTAGTTTCCTTTTTTTTTTAAAAATGTCCAAGTTCGTAAAATGAAACTTTTAACAAAAAATTTCCAATGCAATTTCACGGCTGCTGACAAGTTAGTTCTTTGTAGGCTGACCACCGTCAAGACAATGATTTAATGAGCTTTTTACATGCAGACTTTATAACGTTAACGTCTGTAATGTATACGACGTTTACACGTGGTTAAAATCACGTGCCATCTAGTATCTTGATTTTCTAAACGGGGGTGTTAGTTCAAATCTTCTAGTTTATCAGACTGATAACAGCGGGAATGCATGAAAACAATAAAATGTTTGTCACTGACGGTATTGTTTTACTTGATGAAATCGTTGGACAAAAGACCTCAGAGATCGCGGGCTGAGATAGCACCAACAATGTAAGAAGGTAACGCCCATTTCTGTTGACATAGGGTTAATTGGAATTCTCGTGTCAATTCAAGACTGGCCTTTTTAGTCTCGCCTTTTACCAACGATGACCGGACAAAGCAAAGCCCATCAGTAGTTTATATAACATATTATATAATTATTCATTTATACATGTACAAACGCACTTTATTCGTTTTGTTTCCGATGTCCACTTCACTCCAAAAAATCATGTTGCTTTCAAATCACATCATAAATAATCACGTGTCTCCAAAGGAGAATAAAACTACATTTTTTTTTGTGAAAAAAGTGCCAAGGAGGCAATACTTGGGACATTGCGGGATTCGGACTTTGTAAAAATTGTAGGACAAAGAAAAATAATAGAAAGAAATTTTCAGATTCCTATAGGATATCAAACAATTGCGTTTTGAGAGGTTGCCGGGTAGTGGTCAATTTGACAACAGGCCTCGTGATCACTGCGTATCCTATTAATGAGTGGAAATTCTTAGGATAAATGTATTTGCTGTGTAGCGTTTTTCTGTGATTGATTGGATGAACTTTAAAGTGTTGCAAACGTTTCTTCTTTATTAAATAAACATTGACTTGATCCGAAAACTAAAAAAAACATAAAAAAACAACATAAAATCATAACTTAACTAACAAACAAAATGAGCGATCACGATGAAATTATAACCTCTTTTCTATTTCCAAATGAAGTAATTACATATCAACCTGACAAAAATTTAGTGTATTTAGAAACGGATAGACTAACACGACTGTTACAAGATGGGAAGGTTGAAAACCGGTGCAAAAATTGTTCGAAAACATTTTCACGCCGGCACGATTTATACCGGCACAATAAAGAGTCAAAATCGTGTAATCGGCAAGGGAAAAATGAAATAACTTGAAGTCAGTGTTTCAAAAAATTTGCAGCGGAACGTTACTTAAAGTTACATGCTTCCAAATGTCGTGGAAAAATTGAGTGCAAATATTGCTCCGAAATTTTTGCGTCTTCGGCTGGTCTCAAGAGACATTGAAGATTAAAACACACCAGTGCATGTCCACATTGTTTTGAAACTTTTGATTCGATTGAAACTTTGTCCAAACATGCAAAAAAGCATCTTAGGGAGGAATTTTTAACTATTCAAGACGCCAAGCTATTTAGAAAACTGGCGGGAAATAGCGCGTTGGTGACTGAGACAAAAACAGGGTCGCGTTCAAGGAAACCAGGCAGGCCCTTCCGGTTATCAGCACGTGTCCATCGAGCAGGCGTAACCAAACACCCCCAAATTTGTTTCAAAAGTCAAAAGGGGTGAAACGGGGAAATGAGGGGTTGGTTTTTTTTCGATTAAACCATCAGGGTTTTCCCCGAAAAAAAAATTTCCCTGCTTTGGGGAAAAGTTACAAACAAAAAAGAACAATTCGGCTCGAATTTAAAAAGACAGCTTAAACGGTAATGATTTTATTTTAGTTCAGATTATGTATATCATTATTTTTGTTTTCTTTTCTTTTCATTTTTTTACATTCCTTTTCTTTACAATTATTATTAAAACATTCCAGTAAAAATTCGAACTAAATCAATAATAAAAAAAATCTGCCTCGGTAGGGCTCGAACCCATGCCCTACATACACCATCTACATTAACATCTGTATGATTTACAAGGGGGGTGGGGGGCATGACTCTGCCTACAGTCGATATGAATTAAAGACTGATCCGCCTTCTTTAGTCTTAGAATCAATCGCATCTTCAGAGAAATTGATTCATGCTAACTTTCATGGAAATTTCGAGAATGTGTTTAAAAGTATTTTTTTGTGAAATAACTAAAAAGGAAGCATTTTACACATTATCAACGGCACTTGCAATATACGCAAATCACTAAAAGAGGACAAAATATGCAAAAATGGGCCTTATTGCGTTAGTAACGCAGTAGTTTACAGCACTAATGGTCATTTTAAATTAATTATTCATTGTCAAATGCAATCGCAACTACTCGGCCATTTCCGTCAGTCTTCGTCTTCGGACAATATTATAGATAATAGCCAAGGCAGTTCCGAATGTGTCAAAATTGTGAAAACGAATTGACAAGGGGAATAACTCTCACAACCTACAGTCGTTATGAATTATTGAATTATCTCCCTTCTTCGCATGAACTTCGATCTCAAGTAATGAAATCAAAATAATAATAAATATTATAGAGCTAGAGGATGCAACTTGCAATATACGCAAATCACTAAAAGAGGACAAAATATGCAAAAATGGCCCTTATTGCGTTTGTAACGCAGTAGTTTACAGCACTAACGGTCTTTTTAAATTAATTATTCATTGTCAAATGCAATGGCAACTACTTGGCCATTTCCGTCAGTCTTCGGATCAGGATAATATTACAGATAATAGCCGAGGCAGTTCCGAATAAAACGAATTGACAAGGGGAATAACTCTCACAACCTACATTCGTTATGAATTATTGAATTATCTCCTTTCTTTGCATGGGCTTCGATCTCACATAATAAAATCAAAATAATAATAAATATTATAGAGCTAGAGGATGCAACTTGCAATATACGCAAATCACTAAAAGAGGACAAAATATGCAAAAATGACCCTTATTGCGTTAGTAACGCAGTAGTTTACAGCACTAATGGTCATTTTAAATTAATTATTCATTGTCAAAAGCAATCGCAACTACTCGGCCCTTTCCGTCAGTCTTCGGATAAGGATAATATTATAGATAATAGCCGAGGACGAATTGACAAGGGGAATAACTCTCACAACCTACGGTCGTTATGAATTATTGAATTATCTTCCTTCTTTGCATAGACTTCGATCTCACATAATAAAATTAAAATAGTAATAAATATTATAGAGCTAGAGGATGCAACTCGTTTTATCGAACGATAGAAATCAGGCAACTGAAGTCTTGCCAAATACGCTTAGAAAGAAAGAAACAAATACTTGATACCAATGTTCTCTTTTTCCTTATTTATTTTTAATTGTTTGGATTTTTACGGCACGTCAACACATAACCCTTATTTATTTATCTTCTTTTTTTTGACATAATGACCGATTACCGTTTCGCATTTTTGATGTTGCACAAATTGAGTTATCTTGTTAACTGTTCCAGGGTAAAGAACGTGCGCTGGTATTTGTCCGTGACCTGTAAGATGCTGAGGTTCGATCCGGACGGCAACATCAGGTATTCTATTCCTTACATCTTGAGTATTTTTCCAGTTTGATCGTAGACTAAGGACCGCTTGTAATTATTTAAGCGGATTTAACGGGTGGCTTTCATTAAACTGTACTGGATAATATCTTATATATATAAATACAGTCAAACCTGCGTTAAAGACCACGTCGAAATAAAGCCAAATCCTGCAAATAAAGGCCATTTTTTACAAAGACTGGCCCCTCCAAAAGGACCACTTGTCTATAACGGTCATGGTCAGTCTCTCGTTTGGTTGGCCTTTGCTCACAGGTTTGACTGTATGTGTGCCACATTTAAAGAATTTCACGTATGCCAAACGTGTTTCAGAGACGAGGAAAGGCCTACATTCCGGTCAAAGTCGCAGATACTGCTTCAAGCTCACGCCGTAAATGAACAGTTAGACGTGGCCTACTTCAAGATTAACGCCTCCCTGGAAACATTCTGCTCTTCTGCCAGCGGCTGGGTCCTTGACCGAATTCTCAAGATCGAACAAACCATTCTCCTTTACCGTCCTCTCGGTGGGGGTTCCGGTGGCTTCGTTTTCCCACAAGAACTTACTAAAAGGGGTCTGATTTCGGTAACGGGCCGACCGGCCAGCGACAGGGATTGTTTCATCTGGTATGTCGTCGCCTCGATTCACCGGGGTTCGATCCCGCGTCAAAGCCCCTACTTGCACTGGACAAGTCTGAAAGAGGAAAGAAAGCGGTACAGATTCACGGAAGCGATGTCTGACAACTCGGCCGTCACCTTGGAACAGATTCCAAGTTTTGAAAAATTAAACAACGTCTCCGTTAACGTTTTCGCCTTTGAAGATTGCATCGTTTTTCCGTTGTACGTCTCGAAGGTCGATAACTACATCGAAGGACGACATGCCAACCTGTTGCTGGTGCACACAGAAGACCCGGAAGAGCCCGAAAGTGTCTCCAAGCACTACTGCGCCATAACGGACCTCTGAAAACTGGTGCAAAGGCAGCAAAAGGGCAATAACACGTTGAGGGTCTGTCAAAGATGCCTTCAGATCAAGTACTCCGACTCTGATCTGAGGGCCCACATGGAACTGTGTGGTAATCTGGACCCGCTGCAAATTCGAATGCCCGAACAAAACAAAAGATCCGTTAAGTTTAAGAACTACCATCTTCAATTGGAAAGTCCGTTTGTCATCGTTGCCAGGTTCGAATCCCTTCGCAAGCCCATATACGACATGCACGAGCCCACAGAGGGAGCCACTGTTCGGGAAAGAATTCACGAGCCCTGCGCATTTGCTTATCACGTGATAAGCGTAGACAACAGTTACCCTAGGGCAACGGTGACATTCGCCGATCCAGACCCAGAAATCGTCATGAACGTTAGCCGTTGATATATACTCATATACTCTTTTGTTAAAATTATAAACGATAAAATCATGTTGCATTTTTTTTCCACATAATATTACAGTATGTATAGTATTAACGTATGCAGAAAAATGTCAATATTTACGTTTTAAAGAGAAATTATGCGAAATGTGTACACAATCTCTTTAAACAATACAATTAACAAAGTAATTTAATTCCGATTAACTATAATAACTTTCTTATAATGAAGGAGGTTTGGCAGTAATGGGTACGCGCGGTTGGCACGTGCAAACAACGTGCATGTACCGGAAGACATGAGGACAGACGACAAAGAAGAAAGCAGAATTGACTTTCTTGATTTCAACGGACTTTACACGTCAACCATGATGTCAGAAAGGCTACCAGCATACGCATTCCGCTTTTTGTCGGATTCAGAAATCGATTCAATCGACTTCCTGTCTGTACCGGAAGACGCAGACAAAGGTTTTATCCTTGGGGTAGATATGACGTACGAAAAGGGCCTTCACGAACTTCATGATGTTAAGAAGTGATATGTATTAAAGAAAACCTTCTTCCGTCAAAACAAAAACAAAAAACAAAACAAAAAAAACAAACAAACAAAAAACAAAAACAAAAAAACTCTCACTAAAAAAATGTACACATATCTTCAAAACAAGTTGTCTTACGTAAAGATGGTTAATTTTTAGCACGATTAATTTATGCAATTTATCTGTGTTTTTGTTTCGAATTGTGCTAATATATCATGGTATATATGTATTGTGTTTATTTTAATTACATACTTTCCTTTGGCTCTGGAGCACGTTTGTATCAAGGAATATGACTTCTCTCCGTATACCAGAGAAATCGCAAAGTCTTGTGGTATAGATCTTGGAAATTTAAAGCAACAAACACGCCTTTGCCTCACTTTAAATGATTAACAAAGTACACCTTACACTATAGGTTTTTACAGTTTTACGTCAGACATGGTCTCAAAGTGACGAAAATTTACAGGACACTTTCATTTACTCAAGTACCGTTCCTAGAGGGTTTTATGAGGCACTGCTCCGAACAAAGAAAGGCCGCACGATCCCCGCTGTACACAAGATTGAGGAAGAACATAAGCAACCTCGATTCTGGTATGTTGTTTAAAAGCTATAAACTATAAGCTAGAAGTAGCGCTAGCGTTTCACCCCGAGAAATTACGTTCTCTAAACAACGTTCAAAATGGCTCTCGTGTCTTTCCAGAAATTTGGACAGCTAGTGCTAGAATTACAGTTAGCCCTGTTGGTTTGCCTTTTCAGAAATTACTGTAGTTGTATTTGCTATCCTAGAACTGTCAAAACTCTCAGTCTATTCGTTTTACTACGATTTCGTGAAGACAGATCTGGCGAAAGATGGGAAAGTCAATTTTTTGGCGGGGGACACAGACTCGCTCATAATAAAAGTCAGCGGGGTTCCAGATCTCGAGGACAGGTACCGGAAATCGGAACACCTGTTTGATTTCTCAAACTTACCGGAAGGTCATCCTCTTAAAAGTGACAGAAACAGAATGGTTCCGGGAAAAGTAAAGTTTGAATTACCCGGACATGTGTGTTGTGAATTCCTGGCTTTAAGTCCGAAATGCTACTCGATGAAAACGGACAAAGGGTTTAAACAAGCCAAGAAGGGATGCTCGAGGGAACTACGTCACGAGCTTTATAAAGAGTGTCTGTTGTCCGGCTCGTGCTGCACAATGAACGTTAATGAGATTCAACATTACGATCAGAAACTCTATCAGGTCTCGGCCAGAAAAAGAGTGCTTAATATTTTAGATATAAAAAGATATCATCTCAACGCCACCGATTCTGTAAGTTTCGGACACTGTTTCCTCGAGCAATCTTGAAAAGCTGTCTTAGTTTCTATTCGGATTAGGGACATGTAAGGCAAAGCAAAGTCTGTGATACAAATTGATAACTGTTTAATTTTGCATTCTTTTTTTCTTTTTTAAAAATCCTGAAATACATCTTTATTATTTAGTTTGCGAATTCCCGTTCGTTCATTTTAAATAATGAATAAATGAAAAAACAATGCGATTCAACAGAAGTGAATTAAAAGGTAGAAAAAGAATAACTTCAAACAAAGAAATCAAATTGTTTTCTCATCAAACCCGGGGCTAAAACCCAATCGATACACTTATATATAATTTTACGAACGTACATTATTACAATGCATTATTAGCATGTGATTTATAGATAACATTTCGCCAGTATCATAAATGCGTTTATTATGACGACATCACATTATTTTTTTTCTCAAATCAATTTTCCGGGCACCTGTGGTCATTGAACAATATTTTATTTCTTTTTGAATGCATATTTTCTTGCTTATTTGTCAATTTTGTTTTCGTATTACATAGATATATTATTTGTCAATTTTTTGTTTTCGTATAACATAGATATATATCTTGTGAATTTTCTTTTCGTATTACTTAGATATATTATTTGTCAATTTTTGTTTTCGTATTACATAAATATTATTCCAATTTTTTGCGAATGTATATATAACTGATGATTTTTCTCGATGAACCAGTCTAAAGTAAAGAAAAGACCACTCGGTAAATTTGTTTCGTTTTCTGCATTGAGAAATGTGGAGATATAATGTACGTAAATGTACATCATGTCGCTAAATGGAATATTCGTTCCACACCTTAATTATCCATTGTTTCCCAATCTTACGTGTATATTGAGATAAGACAGAAAATAAAAATAACGTTTTTGAAGTTTATTATCTAAAATGCTCTACGTAGAAAACACTGTACATATTTTCATGGAGACAAAATATATTAATTGAATATAAAATATAAATAACAATAAAATGGTAAATAAAATATCCGGTCAGTAAGATATCCAATCTCTTTTCGTCACGTAGTTACTTCTTGACTCTTCACCGAAATTTGCACGGGTATGAAATTGGGTTAGCTTGCCATTAAAGTTCTTTTCCGGCATCAAATGTTCGGGCACTTTAGCGTCAACAATAGCCTTTTTGAAATACGAAAAGTCGTCTGGTCGCATTAGCGTATCGCCAGAAAAAAACAGAATATGTAGTCCAGTACACTGCCTTCCATTAAAATGCCGTTTATTAAGAACCTGCCATTTGGCCAATAATGACAAGAGCCATGTCAACATGGCATCCCCCGCCGAATGTGTTTGCTCATTGGAAGAATGTTTATGTAGTAGAGCAGAATAATTCCATTTTAAGGTCTTTTGGTAATGAAACTGATGGCTATAGTGATTACAGATTTGAAACCTAAGTGAATACTGCTGGCTGAAAATAACAAAGGGCCAATAACTGAAAAATAATGCAGGGTAGGTTATCATTCTTGTGTGCTGCATCCCTCCTCAGTAAAATCTATCCACCTATGAAGTTTCAAGTTGATACCCTCAAATACTTTTTGAGAAAAAAATTGAATAGAAAAATTAAGTATGAAAAATAAAAAAGGCAATAACTCAAAAATTATAAAAGGTACAGTTATCATTCTTGTGCAGTGCACACCTCCTGAGTGAGATCTATGCACCTATGAAGTTTCATTTTGATATCTCAAAGGCCTTTTTGAGTTATGCTCTGGACAAAAATTAATTTTGAAAAATAACAAGGGCAATAACTCAAAAATAATTGCAGGGTAGAGTTATCATTCTTTAGCACCTGCACTCCTCCTCAATGAGATCCATTCACCTATGAAGTTTCAAGTTGATACGTCAAATACTTTTTTGAGATTAGCTCTGGACAAAATAGCATGAAAAAACAACAAAGGGCAATAACTCAAAAATTGTATAGGGAAAGACTTATCATTCTTTGCCCACAACATTCCTCCTCAATAAGATCTATCCTTTTATGACATTTCATGTTGATATCTCAAACACTTTGAGTTATCTCCACTCAGGTGAAAAATTAGGTATGAAAAATACAAAGGGCAAATAACTCAAAAACTATGAAAGGAAGAGTTATCATTCTTGTGCACTGCACACCTCCTGAGTGAGATCCATGCACCTATGAAGTTTCAGTGTTAAGTATCTATACGGCTTGATCATGCATTCGAAAAAACATGTTGAAAGTAAAACATTAAACCTCAGAAAATCAGTTTTTAGAGTAGAGTTATTTTATGTGCCAAATTCGGCATCAATGAGGCTTGATCCTACTATGAAGTTGACAATCTGAATAATCTAATCTTTTAAGATTGTCCGGAATTTATCGGACGAAGTTAAAACGGATAGGTCACGGAGGAACAATATCATTTTCTGAAAATCTCTCCCGAATGATTTTTCTAAAGCGCCTGGCAGGTATAAAATGTCTCTTCGCACGTTCAAAAAGTAAAGAAATAGTCTCTTAGCCCAGTCACTGAAACCCGCCGGAAAAGTGCGCTGGATGGTTTTAGAAATATCGTTCGTGATTTTATCCAACGTACCGGAAGCGACATTTCTATTTACCATGTCGCCAGTCGAATTTGACGGCGTTTCAGATGAAACTGTTGAGTCTTTTCCAGCAATCGGCGTCACATTCTGCTCCGTCTTGTGAACAATTCGGTGATTCTGCTCTTTGAAATCGCAATTCGGATGTTGCTGTTGGCTCGGATTTGTTTGCTGTTGATGTTTTTGAATAAGCTGTTGATACCGGGTCAGGGGAATCAGTATCAATTTTCGAAAGCCCTGACCTGCTTCCGCCGTTGTCATTATTGTTAAACGTTCCCTCAACCGAAGGTATATAAATGTCTCCCGTTTGATAATTCGGGTTTCCGTGCACTTGTCTTAGACCAGTCCTCGGCGCCGCTGGAAGACGTTTCGCTGTCAGTGCAATTGTCGTAATGTTTTAAAAACACCTGTATCAGCGATTTTATACCGCTTGAATCTTTACACATTTGATCACGTTTCGCGCAATGTCCCACTGATTTAATCGACAATTTTCGCATGTGTTCTTGTGCCTGCTCAATCTTGCAAAGTACCAATCAGAAATTTCAATGTTTCTGTGTAATAAATTTAAACTTATCTCTGAAATCGCATCTATCTGTTGCCTTGATATGCAGCGAAGAAGCTGCTTTCTTTGATAAGGATTCCCGATGACAGGTAACGCAACAAGATCAGCTCTCCTGTTATTATGTCCATAGCCTAATTATGCTTAAACAAACACTGACCGTTTGGTTGATCTATATCGAGCAAATACCCTGATTATTCGTGCTATTCAATTCGAGCTGGTATATAATTGGTAGTTGCCACAGTAACACGTTCGTTCTTAGTTTGTAATCTGAGCAGCGCGCCTGCGGACTGAGATCGATGATGAGGGGGCTGAACTGGTCCGTTTCCATGACAGCGTCGTATACCTGTACAAAATGTTTCGCCTTTTTGTTGTGACAAAATAACTGTGTACCAAGCGAAGAGAGCTGCAGGCGGTTTTGTAACTTGAATAACAGAATGTAGTGTAAATAGGTCTTCATTGTCTTTGCGTATTTAGAGCTCATGAATATGTTGTGGCAGCTGATGACTAGTGTACACGTCAGATGGTGACACAAAAGAACGAACAAATCCAACACATCTCGCGAGTTTATCATTAAGTGATACAGGTCGTCTAGCAGTATCACTAGAGAGTGTTCTCATTCTTGGCCCATGCCTCCACGTCAGAATGCGATGGCAGCCCTTGCACAAAACGTACGTTCGGAACGTCTCTCTCTATGTCGTCGTAAAGATCTTGATAAATGATGTATAGCCAGATGTACCTAGAGGGTGGGATGGTGAACATGCCATCTCCATTTTGAACGAGCTTCTGCATGTAACGCGTTTTCCCCGAGTTGCTTTGACCAACCTGTGCGAAAGAAAATTACAAGTTAAAGCTTACAGATTTGTTTTTTACACAAAAGTAAATGATGTCCACTAACTCAAATCAGCTATGTGTATTTCGCACACATGCACGTGAAATTTCGCGCCAAACTCACCAGTAAAACGGTCGCAGGAGCTTTGAACTTGGTGGCAAGAGAATCCTTTTCATAAATTGTGTACTCAGATTCCCTTTTTTTAAACTGCTTCACTTCCGTTGCATCCATTTTACATATATGCATTTGAATGACTGTCCAAGAAATGCGCTACTGAATTATTTACTTCCGGATTTCAAGAGTGCGTATGCTAACTTCAGCACATTTGCTTTCCAGTAAAAGCCTTTCATTACTGTTTCTCTGTAGTCGCGACATCGAAATTTTAAAGCGTACATGTATGAGAAAGAGTCGGCTCCGTGATGAGTAGCATTTCTTGCCCACTCGCAAACAATCTCATCCTCGTTGATGTCAAGTAGAATTTCTTCGAAATAATGTGTCAATTTCTCCCTCTTGTCTAAAACTATGCACATATGGTCTCTCTGCGCATCCGGTGCATAATCTTCTGGCCGTGTCCTAAATTCTGTTCACAATGGCATTTGCGTAGTAAGCTTGTAATGACAATTCTAACATATAGATTTTCTTGTTTAAATTTATTCGGGTACTCATGTTTCATTCGGCATTTATTTATTTATTTATTCATCAGTTTATTCGTTGATTCGTCTATATATAAACAATTTTCACCAATCTCTAGTAAAAATTTGCCTACAATCTTTATCCATCAGTTAAATGATACTAATGATCGATAAGCGCAAAAATAAATATCTTTTCCGATTTATTGACACTGATAAGCAACTTTTTCTATGACCAATACACATTTTCTAAATATAAATATTATTCATAAATGACACTAATTAATCGTGTAAGATAAGCATCAACTTTCGCGTTCTCTGCCCCAGAGTGTAATAATACACGGCTGATGCAATGCACATGACGCAATACACTAATTGATTACGTCAAACGCATCTACGCCGTTGCCTCTGAACCCAAACTTTCTTATAACTCCCCTACTGACGTATAAGCATACATGTTCCCGGATGAAGCCACAAAGGTGTTGTTCATTCTGACATCATCCTAAAAAATAATTCGTGAAAAAATAAATTAACTGGTGTAATGCTATCTTTGTTTGAAAAGGAGCTTCCACCATGTTAGAAACAGCTTTGATTTTGACAGATCAGTGCAAAACTCTCCCTGCAAAGATGTTTTGAATTGTATTTGACCATATCCCTGGAACTAGCTTATAGGACGTATCACTTCATGATACTGTTTCAAGCATGCAATTTGGGTAGAAGGACATGTAAACAAATCTAATTGTATTGGTCCTACATCGCTCTTACTATCTGGCATAAATACATACATACTCACGAAGTTTGTGTATAATCCAAAGAACAAGTCAAACTTCAAAGTTTGTTTGTTTGTTTTGATTGAGTTTTACGTCACATCGACACAGTATATGTCATATCGCAACGTTTCAGTTTTCTGCTCAAGCCGGTGCTAGGGGGCGTGGACGGTAATTTGCACTTTCCAGTACCGTCCATGAACCTGCTCAATAAAACCGAGCCTGCAACACTTTCAATTTTCTTGTGTTGGACATTTTTTAGGGAATTTTTTTTCTCTATTTTACTGGTGGAGGCACAAACGGGCACCTGAGTAGGACCACCGACGTTCCGTAAGCTTGCTGGATAGCTTCCTCACATGAAAGGATCCAAAGTCCCTGTCGGGATTCGAACCCATAGCGGTGAGGGGCACGTGGTTTTCACGGTTGTGCTAAAAATGTCAGGTACCTTATCACGATTGAATATATCCCTTTTCATACTTTTTTTCTGTCCACTTCTTTGGTTCCTAGATTTTGCAAGCTTATATGACTTCTTTATGACGCTTTTTTCCACTATCTGTAAAATTGTTCTTTTTTTTCATATCAGTGTTTGCTTTTGAAAGGTTTGTTCCCTTGGTGTTATAATTTTGACAATCTTTGGTGTAAGTTCACTCTGCTTTTCGACCGAAATAACTTGCTCAGTTTGCCTCCAAGCTAGCTGCTGGAATTTATCTATATCTCTTTATGGGTCTTCTTCAGTTTAGAATCCAAGTTTTGGTTCGTGAGTTTGTCGGCTCTTAGTAGACCTGGGGATGTTTGCATTGGTCAGTAATTGATTTAATTACAATTACTTTCAGAGTTTATTGTAATTGAATACAATAGATAACTCAGTCTTACCTCTGTAATCAATTAAATTACAATTACTTTAAGAAAGTAATTGATTGATAATTGATTACATTCCATGTATAACTGAAAACAAAAGTTTCTTAATGCTATTTAATATATACATTATATACACAAAGGATTTCCAGCTCATCAACAGTCATCAATTTAACACACATTTGGTTACTGTCACATCACTTTGTCATATTTTAGCATTTCACTTTAGCTTCATCGTCTGTCTGTCAGTCAGACTGCGTCTATCAGGACGGAAAATTTTACCCGCAACACTAAACAAACGCTCTACAGGGGCCGATGATGCAGGAATGGTCCTCAGTCTTCATGGTGTAGGTTTCATAATGAACTGCCGGCAACAGAAATGTTGAAAAGTGTCAATTATACAGTATGCTGTATACAGGTGTTAAAACATGTGTGAAAACAATAAATTTTTGTATGGGAATTCAAAGAAACTATAGGCTTTACAAAGAAATTATCAATTGTTTACAAACACTTCATTGGTACAACAGTATCCATTATAATATAGACACATTGTCTATCACCTTACAAAAAAAACTCTTGCATATAATTAAAATATGGTAATATGCATCTGAAAATACAAAGTAAAGAAGTTATCTAAATTGTTTGTAGTGTTTCCATTTATCTTCCTAGGGAACAAATTGCACTGTGCTGTCACATTTCCAGATGTCTCTTTAGGAAATTCAAAGTCGTTAAGACATCATAATTCCAATGCAGGGCTTTTTTCACAAGTTGGGGAGGCAGCCCAGCTCTTAATTTGGGGAAAAATTGCACAGTATATTTGCGAAAGGGGAAGAAAAATCTTAATGTAAATCCAATTTTTGGGGAAAACTGCTTGATTTTAATGAATTTTTCTTTTGGCCCCTGCTATAGAAGGAAAAAAGTCCTGCAATGATTTGACATTTTGGTTAGAATACCAGCCAAACAATGATGTCTATCTTTCATTTAGAATTTGGTTATTAACTGTATGGATTAAAATAGATAAATACAGACTCCCTAAAGAAAGCCCAACACGGCAAAATTGAAAATGTTGCAGGCTCGGTTTGATTGAGCCTGTTCATGGAGGTACTGGAAAGTGCAAGCCACCGTCCACGCCCCCTAGCACCGGCTTAAGCAGAATTCAACATTTAACATGAACTGGTAAAACTTATTTCTTCATTGTGACTGATGTCTTAAAACATCTCACTTGATATTTTACTACCTTTATGGACAATCATTGCTTAGTATGACAATTTCTATTGTTTACTTCAAATATGGATATCAATAGAGAACATTCTTTCTATTCAATAAAAATGTTGCTATTGTGTATCAAAATCAATCGATTTACACCCTAAAGATTATTATAAAGGAGTATAAGTTAAACTGCAACATGTGAAATAAATCATTTGAATTTCAAAAGTTTCATGTAAAATCTGAAAGTAATCAGCATCAATCTGAAGCTGTAATTGGTTAATTACAATTAATGTAATCAATTTTAAGCAAGGTAATCAATTACATGATAATTACAGTGTAATCATGTTATCAATTAAAAAATCGATGATTACAATTAGTGATTACCCCAGGTCTTGCTCTCAAAGAATTTTGTCAAGAGATTGTTATCGGGTACATAAATATTTGATAGCATAAAGCTCCTTTTTCAGAACTCATATTTTGATACTGTAGTTACTATGCCTAAAAAAAGTATGATCATTTTGCAACGAAAAACTACCATGAGTTACATTTAAATGAATCATTAGATCACATGACTGACAGTTATCAGCTAATTATCAACTTATTATCGCCAATTTTTTTACAAAATCACTTGCAAACTCTTTATATATTTTTTAACGGAGCCGCGCCATACCCGCTCCGGCGAACTAACACCTGATGATTTCGCCCTTTGTCCCTATGCTTTATTATTTTTACAATCTTATATTAATCTTTCTTTGATTTTATTACAGTTGGCAATTCAGGCTCATACCATCTACCAGATATAATATATCCATTCATATCTTTCAGTATATACAGTGGTAAATTGTAATTCTAGTACCGGTCTGCAATCTCAAATATCTCCTGTGAAAACTTTTGATTAAAGCTACGTTCAAAGGTTCGCCGGACATAGCTCACACGCACTAATACTTTCATTTATTAGTAACTCGAGTTAAAGGTTATGCATATGACCGATTAATAAACATTTCGTTCTACAAAAAAGATTCGTTTTTTTAATTCACCTGTACTGGGCTTACATCGTAACCTAAAGACCAGTGGGGCCGATGGCTATATTCCCAAACTAACACTTGTAAATTTTCTATATAACGGAAAGTGTTGTTGTTATAAGATAACTATATATAGAACGTCTTAATGTATGGTTTAACCGCTTAACGTATGCAGCTGTAATACGAAAATCTTTGTTTGATATTTGTTTCCTTAAAAAATGTTGGAATTTTTGAATTCTGAACCGAAATCTGACCATACGATCATGACCTTTCCGGACTCTTTCAATATGTCTTTAAACGCGGACAAAACAGTTTCGGCTTTCTTGTTTTTCAATGCTCTAACGTAAGCCTTGTTGGTAAATACATCTATAGCTGTGAACAGAAAATTTACGTTGTCGTTGTACTTTGCTAGTATTGACATGTCCGTTAGATCGATTTCTATCAAATCTAATATACCACGAGTGATAATACGATTTCTTTTGTAGCGATGCTTCGTTTGCCTATTAACAGTTTAATGTTTTGCTTTTGTAAAAATGTCCTTATTTGCTTATTGGTTACTTGTTTTTTCTCCTTCCCGGTCAACAATCTTTTTAACTAGGCTGGCGCTGTGAAGCTGGCTGGATGACTAGGGTCAGAATATATTATTTTCAGATACTGTTCTGTATTTTCTGTTCTGATGATTTTGACAGAAATTTAATTACAGGTATTCCTTAAACTTGTTGTAAGCTAGATCTATCGCGTAATTTGTATCTTTCATGAGAATCACTGTTGGCTAGCTATATTAAGCGCTAACGAAGATGAGTTCTTTGACGACGGCTGTGGAGAGTTCAGTGTGTTGTCTTCAAACAGCGATTTTTTAAGATCCTTCAGTCGAAATGAGGGAAGAATATATCCTATCGATGTACTTAATAAAAAAAGCCACAACTCCTTTCCTGTTAACTAATGTAAGCTGCGACAAGGTAACTCCAATAATAATATATATTATGATAATCTGTGCAAAAAAACAGTACTTGGTTTTATTGGACAGTGATTCATGCATTTGGTTAGATTCCCGTTTTCTTTCCTGTTGACATTTAAATTTTCACTCTTAGGGTTATCTTGGAATGGCACGCTTTTCATGGAATGGCACGGAAGTGTCACATTGAAGGTTCCATGATAACCGCCGTATGAACACATCTGCGGATGTTTCTAAATTCAAAATTTTACCATTTCATGTTTAAATGTTGAATTCTGCTTAAGCCGGTGCTAGGGGGCGTGGACGGTAACTTGCACTTTCCAGTATCGTCCATGAACAGGCTCAATCAAACCGAGCCTGCAACATTTTCCGTGTTGGGCTTTCTTTAGGGATTCTGTTTTTATCTATTTGGTAAGACTTACGACTGCTAGCAGAAGACGAATTATCTCTTGCTAACAAGTTATCGCTAGCGTTGTTTTCGGATATTTCTATCGAATTAATTCTTCAAGTAATGTCTTGATTTTTTTGCTTCTATAGGCGAAAATGAACACTATCTCCGAGATATAATGAAACTAAACTATCCAAACCTACTAAAGGCAAATGAAAAAAATGACGGGTTACTTACTACCACAAAAAGGTCGGTTAAAAGATAAATAATTATGTTGTTGATACATGTAAATGTTTTTAACAATGGCTATTACGGTATAATCGATAAGAAGGTATCGGAAATTATTTGCAGTTACCCTCAATCAGTTCAATAAATACACAGATTTCTCCTATTATTTGCTCTGTTCGAGTTACTCAAGACGTTTTTTTCTCACCCGTTATTTCCATTACTACTAATAGCGTTTTCAAAATGAAGCGTAATGTATGTTCATGTGGAAAATGTTTGGTAGTTTAGCGCGGAGGAAGGTAGTCTAGTACTGGTGTAACTCTCAAGGAACGATGGTTTGGAAACTACCCGCCTATATGACTGAAATACTGTTTGAAAAAGGCGTAAATTGAAACAAACAAACAAAAAAATGTGGAAAATGATGACGTTAAACAAGCGAAAAAGTAGGCTTCAATTTCAAATTAGATTCCAACCATTAATTAATCTGGTATATTCTTTTAAAAAGAATAAAATTATATGTGTTATTTCCTTGTTGATCTTGTTTTTCATATTTGTCAATGATATCACAATGAATGATTTTCCAGCAGATGCACTCAAAAACTATAACATTACATTTACATGATTTATTGATTGCAAACAACAACGTTACATTTATTGAATGATTCATTGTAATATATGATTGTTTCTTGTTTGTTTGGGTTTTAACGGTACATAGATACGACACATAGATACATAACTGACCATACCGCGCCGAACACTATTATTGTTAACATAAAAATATTAAATGGATTGAGATAGAGTTAAAGGCTTTTTAGCTTCTTACGATCGTCCTGAGGCAATCTATTACCTTTGACACATTTTCTTAAACAAAAACAAGTTTCTGGGGTCTTAATACAGCATTTTTAACTATTTGAGGCATTAGAAAGACGCCCATATGATGTGCCTAACTAATTTACATTATCTTTAAAATATGCAAGTATGTTAGCCATACCTTTATTTCTATCATTGTCAAGTATAAGCTACACTTACATTGTCCAAAGAGCATGAATCAGTAAAGTATGTTGTAACAATGAATATATGTCTTATAAAAAATATGCTGAAAGGCGGTGCTAGGGAGTCAATAGTTGTGTAATAGATAACAATCGATTGGTAATAAGGTAGATGTGCGATGACGTTCTTTTAAGTCAAGTTTAAATAAAGATATCTAGAGGAACGCACACAAACTGTGACGAAATTGTGAAAATGGTGCAGGCTGGTTTACTTAAACTTGTTTAAAGTGCAGTTTAGCTGTTCACCGCTGCTTTACACCGGTTTAAGCAGTATTTAACATTTACATATTAAGGAAGTATTATTATTCGTCTGGTCCATGGCATCACTGCATGCCTACATCAACTTTAAATCAACTGAAGACCGCCTCCGTGGTCGAGGGGTTAGAGTCGATGACTTCTAATCCAGGTACCTCTCTGGCGTGGGTTCGATCCCCGGGAGATGCTTTGGTAGTTTAGCGCGGAGGAAGGTTGTCTAGTACTGGTGTAACTCTCCAGGAACGATGGTTAGGAAACTACCCGCCTATATGACTGAAATACTGTTGAAAAAGGCGTAAAATGAAACAAACAAACAAACAAATCAACTGAATGACATAAGGCCTCATAGTCGATTGTGTCTGTTTGGTTGATTTAACGGCACACCAACATCAGTTCTAGTGAAAAACGTTACTTCTCTTCAGTGTTATATTTTTCTGGTCATTCGGGATCATTCGTGCCAGCATTATTGAGTGGTGAGAATTGAGTACCGCACAAGTCGGTGCTAGGGGGCGTGTGGGTTGTTGTACGTATTCATTAACTCAAGCACAATTCCATCAAAAAACATAATTGATTATTTGAAAGAGATAAACTTGTATTCTAGGATCTAATTGGCTCATATCTTTTGTCTTTTACAAAGTTTTACATAACATTTTAAGCCTATTATAGCATGCGGCAGGATATGGCCAGTTGTGTGTTGACGTGCCGTAAAATCCAAACAAACAAACAAAAATACAGACTCAGTCAAACCGAGTCTGCAATTCTCTTGTAATTTTGTTGTGATTAATGCTTCCGAGGGATCACTTTGTTTCCAGATTTTTTTTAGAAGGCTTAATGTATGTTCATGAGATATAAGACAGAATACATCTATGCCGTGAAACAATGAAAAAATATACACTTCAATTTTAAATTATGTTCCAATAATTAATGTAATTTATCTGGTTTATTTATTTAGAAATCATGGCATACAAATAAACATATTATTAATTTTTGCCATAACTTTATAAATTTGACTTGTGAATAATAATAAAATAAAAATATGTATCCACTCATAATAGTTTGGCATCCAAAAATAACATAAAGAAAGTGTTTTACTTTTTTATTTATTAAAAGTGTTTTACTTTATTACTTATTGTTGATTTTGGCCTGTCATGATGTAATGAAATACTTTACTTATAATAAAATATATAGCTAGGTGGAATGGTTTGACGGCACTACAACACAGTTTTAGTGAATAACGTTGAATCAATGAATGATTCAGTGAGAAATGGGAACGCATTATAACATAATGTCAACATTTGGTATAGCAATTAAATATACACTAAATCATTACTTACAAATTGGCCTATAATTCATTTTTGCCAAACCTTTATCAATTGGACTTGTTAATAACATATGTTTTGAAACACAATAAATGGAAATAAATTTAATAAAGAATTAAATCCGTATCCGTTCACATTAGTTTTGCATCCGTCTTTACTTATTTTCCGTCAAAAGTAGTTCACTGTGGCCAGTCATGATGTAATGAAATTCTTCACTTCTTAATAAATATATAAAGCCAGGTGGAATTGTTTTACGGCACACTAACTCAGTTCTAGTGAATAACGTTTCTTAATGTATGTTCATGTGGAATTAGACAGAATAAATGATGACGTGAGACAAGCGAAAACGTACGCTTCCATTTCAAATTAGATTCCAACAATTAATTTATCTGGCAAATTCTTAAAAAGCATGAAATTGTATGTGTTAGTTTGTCAATGACATCACAATGAAAGATTTCCAGCAGATGCTCTCATCAACAACAACATTACATTTATTGATTGATTCATTGTAATGTACGATTGTTTCTTGTTTGTTTGTTTGGGTTTTAACGGCACGTAGACACATAACTGGCCATACTGTGCCGAACACTATTAATGTTAACATAAGAATATTAAATGGATAGAGATAGAGTTTATATTATTAAGGCTTTTAGATTTGGTAACACGTTACCTTACGCTCGACCTGATGCAATTTTTTACCTTTTACACATTTTCTCAAATAAAAACAAGTGTCTGGGGTTTTAATACAGCATTTTTAACTATTTGAGGGCTGAAAAGGAGAGGAATAGGCGTTAAAAGACGTCCATATGAAGTTACTTACTAATTTACATTATCTTAAAAATATGCATCTATGTTAGCCATACTTTTGTTGATCTTTCCATTTTCTATCATTGTCAAGAATAAACAACACTAACATTGTCCAAAGAGCATAAATCATAATGTATTTTGTAACAATGAATAATGTCTTAAAAATTATGCTTAAGGCGGTTCTAGGGAGTCATAGCTGTGTATAGATAACAATCGATTGGTAATAAGGTCGATGTGCATGACGTTCTTTTAAGTCAAGTTAAGTAAAGAATATCTAAGGAACGCACAAAACGACAAAATTGAATTGGTTATAAGGGCGATGTGCGAGACGTTTTTTTTAAATAAAGAGAAATGAAGAATCTCTAAGGAACGCACACAACTACAAAATTGAAAATGGTGCAGGCTCTTGTTGGAAAGGGCAAGTTACCGTCAACGCCTCTATACACCGGTTTAAGCAGTATTAAACATTTACATATTAAGGTAGTATTATATGCGTCTGGTCCATAGCATCACTGCATACCAACATCAACTATATAAATCAAGTAAATGACATAAGGCCTTATAGTCGAATCTGTTTGTTTGTTTAGTTTTACGGCACACCAACAACAGTTCTAGTGAATTACGTTTTAAAATGAAGCTTAATGTATTTTCATGTGGATTTAGACAGAATTAAATGATGACGTGAAATAATCGAAAACGTACGCTTCCATTTGAAATTAAATTCCAACAATTAGTTGATTTGGTAAATTATTTAACAAAGTATGAAGTTGTTTGTGTTACTTTGTCAATGATATCACAATGAAAGATTTCCTGCCGATCCTGTCACAAACAAGAACATTCGTTTGTTTGGTTTTAAACGGCACATATACACACCGCGACGAACACTATTATAGTTAAAGTTACATTTAATAAATTTCGTAAAAAAATAAATAGCGACATTTCATTAATAAATTTGGTTTTATATCGACTCCAGGTTTTATTTTAGTGTCCAAACAACCAAAATGAGTTTTATTAGTAAAAATTAGGTAACCTCATTGTGGCGAAATGGGAAGTACAATTTCTGTTTGCATGAGAAACTCCGCCTTCGGATCATCCGTACATCAGTAAATCAACAAACATGACTATAAGTGGCAGTCCTAATTTAACGGTATACTTCCGCATTATAACGGATGTTTACATACACATTTAATCTTTTAACGAGATGATTACTTTTACTGAACCCCAGGTTTAGTGCACCGTGAAGCTTAAACGGTTAAAGTGTGTTTGCACAAGAAAATATCACACTGCTGTGTTCCAGATAGCAACTATAAAACTGTGACGTAGCGCATACACGAGCTCATTATAGTCTTCATTTGCATGTTAAAATTCGTATACGAACTTTAGTGTTACCGTGGTGTTTCCCGTTTAAAGTCCTAATTTATGAACAATATTTAAAGAGATTTTCAACAAAATTATTAAACAGGTTAATGAATCTGTAGAATGTTTGATTTTAGGCCGACAGCAAACTATTTTTACATATTTATTTAATGTAACTTTAACATAAGAATATTAAATTGATTGAGATAGAGTAAAAAGCATTTCAGCGTTGGTTACATGATATCACAATAAATGATTCCGTGAATGGGAAAACATCATAAGATAATGTCAAATATGATAAACAAGATCAACAAGGAAAGGCGGCGTTCAATGAACGCAACCCCCATGTGACCCAGCAACAAGAACCAATGGCAAGGAGCCCATGCGGACCCCAAACAAAAACAGGACAGGGCAAAGACAGAGCACGGACAGGTTAATCATTAAATGATCAATGATAAATAATCAAACATTTTGTTATAGCAATTGAATATACACTTTATTAATCATGGCATACAAATTAACATATTTTCTCTGGTTCTTCTGTTTTTCTCTCCATTAGCCTCTTTACTTGTGGAATCACACAATCTGTTCACTTTGTGCTTGTTTTGGCAAACAATCCAGAATCCATATCTCTCTTGTCTCTTCATTTGAAAGACACTGGTCAAATGTTCCGTCTTCTATACTGTCATAAAATTGCCTCCATTTATTCAATGTTGTCGGCTTTTAAACATGTGTTGTAAATTTTCAATATGTCTCATTTGGACGACACTGTCAATGTTGGAATAGTCCGGGACAGGTCTTGTTGGTCTGCCTTCTGGAAAGTAACTTAAACAGTTAAACAGTTACCACTTAGCTGTGTCAATGGGTGGTCATGCTCGCTTTTGTAAAAGGTATTTACTGCTTGATCCGAATTTGTAAACTTGTAATGAAGCGTCTTCTCACAACAGAAATTCTATTTACAGCTGGGGCAAGCCATCCATAAACATTCAGCATGTCTGTGAGTAGACCTGTTTTTGGAAGAAGAGCTAGAAGTTTTTCCAATGTATTTGCATCTTTTTTGTGCAATGTTTCGGATATTTTGCTGAATTCACAGTATACATCTACATAGGTGTGCCCAACTATTTTGACAATGACAATGTGTTTATTCGTAATATAAGGCCTTTAGCCAAAAATACAATCAGATTTTCAATTTAACAAAGAGTGAGATATAAATATATATAAGAATTATATTAGAAAGGATAAATGTACCTAAAGGAGTGCAAACAGGTGATTAATGAATAAAACCTCTGAAATTGACAAGATCAGAGAATCATGAATTCTGAATTTCAAAATCCGTCTAGATAAGCTACACTTACATTATGATTTATGCTCTTTGGACAATGTATGTTGTAACAATGAGTAATGTCTTGTAACAATGAGTAATGTCTTATAAAAATTATGCTAAAGGCGGTGCTAGGGAGTCATAATGTATAGGTATCACTGGATTGGTAATAAGGACGATGTCCTAGACTATTTTTAAATAAAGAGAAATAAAGAATCTCTAAGATACGCACACAACGACAAAATTGAAAATGGTGCAGGCTCAGTTTAATTGAACTTGTTGGGAATTGCAAGTTTCTGTCAACGCCTCTTTACACCGGTTAAAGCAGTATTTAACATTTAGATATTAAGGAAGTATTATCATAGTCCATTGCGTTTGTTTGGTTGATTTTACGGAACACCAACAATAGTTCTTGTGAATAACGTTTTCGAAATGAAGCTGAAGGTATGTTCATGAGGTATAAGACAGAATAAATCAATGCCGTGAAACAATGAAAAAATAAACACCTCAATTTCAAATTAAATTCCAGTAATTGATTTCAATAATCTGGTTAATTTGTTAAGAAAAAGTATGAGTTTGTGTTATTTTTGTCGATGATATCACAATGAATGATTCAATGAGGAATGGGAAAGTATCATAACATAATGTAGACATTTTGTATAGCAATTTGATATACACTTTATTAATCTTGACAATGACAATGAGTTTATTAGTAATATAAGGTATTCAGCCCAAAATACAATCAGAATTTTAATTTAACAAAGAGTGAGATATAAATATATATAATAGACATAGTTATGAGTATATTTACAAGTAATAAGTATAATGGTAATATTGAATATTTAAGTTGAAATAAAGGTAATATTAATTAAACATATAATGTACAAATGCCAATATGATTAATATCAGTGTTAAAGAGGTAACTATTAATTTATATATAATATCTAAACATAAAGGCAATTGGTTACATTGAGAAACGGTCGTTTCAACCAATGGATTACCTGAAATTCATGGCAAATAAATAAATAAAAAACATTACAATATATTTGTTTAAATTTGTTCAGTTATTTGAAGTTTTCTTAAACAATTTGCTTCATAGATAAACTTTGCTAGTTTTCTAATATTGTCTTTCGCTGTTTCTGACATTATAATATTAAAGCGTACATTACTGTTTAGAATCACATTCCAATATAAGAAATAAGTGTTTGTGTCTAAGGTTGTTTTATAGCTGACCGTCAATCAAAAAATGCACTTCATTTTCCACAACATACATATTACGTTTAAGACAAAATGAACAAAATCTAAATTCTCTGTCAATATTTAAGTGCCTTCCTGTTTCAATTTTCAAGTCATGGCCACTGCATCTAAAATTTGCTAATGCGCGTTTATATTTATAATGCATACTCAGAGACAAATAACATTCGTCAGAAATAGATGTTTTATAAATTCTGTAACTAATTGCTTTAGTCGATGAATAAATGTCAGACATGGCATACAAATTAACATATAATTCATTTTTGCCATACTTTTATCAATTGGACTTGTGAATAATAATAAAATAAAAATCCGTATCCATTCATATTTGTTTGGCATCCAAAAATAACATAAACAAAGTATTTTACTTTATTACTTATTGTTGATTTTGGCCTGTCATGATGTAATGAAATACTTAACTTATAATAAAATATATAGCCAGGTGAAATGGTTTTACGGCACTACAACACAGTTCTAGTGAATAACGTTTTCAAAATGAACCTTAATGTATGTTCATGTGGAATTAGACAGAATGAAATGATGACGTGAAACAAACGAAAACGTACGCTTCCATTTCAAATGAGATTTCAACAATTATTTGATTTGATAAATTCTTTTACAAAGTATGAAATTGTATGTGTTACTTTGTCGAATGATTTTCCGGCAGATGCTGTTACAAACAACAACATTACATTTATTGTTTGTTTCATTGTTATATACGATTGTTAGTTCGTTTGGTTTTTAACGGCACATATACACATAACTGGCCATACCGCGAGGAACACTATTATTGTTAACATAAGAATATTAAATTGATTGAGATAGAGTAAAAGGCATTTTAGCGTTGGTTACATGATATCACAATAAATGATTCAGTGAGGAATGGGAAAGCATCATAAGATAATGTAAACATTTTGTATAGCAATTATATATACACTTTATTAATCATGATTACAAATAAACAGTGTACAATATAAAAGAGGAATGTCCGATCATACCTGTTTATTATGGCTCTTTTTGTCATTTCAATGGTTTAACTGATACATAAAAATCAAGGCAAAATTTATATAAATGGACATTTCTTTATTAAAATCATTGCAATATCAAAAGCAATTTTATTAACAAATCAAATATTTACATACACACATCACATTTCTAAATTAACTTCTTATATATCTAACACTTGTTGGCCACAATTATTCTCCTACTGCAAAACGTTCGGGCACCGAACATTTTGTGAATTGAGAAAATAAATGAATTACAGTCATTGACCAGACTAACGCATCAAAGCAAAGTTTTAACTAAAAATGTTAGGGCACCGAACAATTTTCAAATTAAAACAAAGATTAACTGACAAAAGACCAAATACAAGTTTTCATTCAAATGTTAGGGCACCGAACATTTTGTAAATTAAAAAAAAATACTGACGATTGACTTAATTCTTTAATCAATGTTTTAACTAAAAATGTTAGGGCACCGAACAATTTTCAGAACTAAAATGTACCATGTACAAAATATATACATGGGACGTTTTTAATCATTAAAGAATTCACTTATGGTAAATGTTAGAACACCGAACATTTTGAAAAAAATCAAAAATTACTTTCTTTATTTCAAATCAGTTTTAAAAATGAAAAAAAAAACTTGATGACTTTGAAAAAAAATGTTCAGCACTTTTGCGAAATAAGGAAAAAAGCTAAAAAAAGAAATGAATCATTGTATGACCAGACTGAAGCATTAAATCAGTGTTTTAATTCAGAATGTTTGGACGTAATTAAAGATTAACTGATTTAGGAAATTCAAAGATCCAATGATTTTACATTTTGGTTAGAATACCAGCCAAACAATGATGTCTATCTTTCAGTTAGAATTTGGTTATTAACTGTATGGATTAAAACTTATTTCTTCATTGTGAGTGATGTTTTAAAACATCTTACTTGATATTTTACTACCTTTATGGACAATCATTGCTTAGTATGACAATTTCTATTGTTTACTTCAAATATGGATATCAATAGAGAACATTCTTTCTATTCAATAAAAATTTTGCTATTGTGTATCAAAATCAATCGATTAACACTCTAAAGATTATTATAACATAACATAACATAACATAAATTTTATTTAACATAAAATTGTAAACATACAATTTATAGTCAAATCATATTCTGTATAGTGTAAAGTGTTACAAGTTACAATTAGCCGAGAAGTATTGTTAACCAGTATGAACAAATGTTATGAGATATATAACAGAGTTTGCATTTGAAATAATTTTAAATGTAAGAAACAAATGTACTTTAACAAAGAAGAAAAAAAAAATTGTTAACGTTGCCGTATAAACAAAGGTTACGGCATAATTGCATAAAAATACTTATGCATGTAGAACGAGATTTGTTCACGTGCCGAGAATTATTGGTGACAAGAATAAACATAAATACACTTAAATATATAAGAAGCTATGTAGAAAGATATTTGTTAACGTTATATCATATCGATATCCACAAATCAAACGGCAATAATAATATTTCTAAGATGACATAACCGTTGTATATGTACTAATCATTTATTGTCGTAGTTATCTCCCATTTACTTGTAAATCATAAGAAAAAATATGTTATCGGTTATTAAAGTCTCTCTTTAAATGTGTAATACAGATAACTTGCCAGATTATTAATTGTTTTGATATTTGTGCTTGTCATTAGTGTTTCGAATTTCTGCATTGAAGGCCATCTACAAAAATATGGTTTAAAAAACTTTCTACGTAAATTGTAATATTTCGGGCATATTAATAAGAAATGATATTCTGTCTCTACTAAATTTAATGAACAATTTCGACATTTTCTGTTTTCTCTTGGAATATTATCGTGCTTTCCTTTTTCTATTTCGAGATTATGAGCTGATAGTCTAAATTTGGTCAAAATAATCCTATGGCTATCTTTGTTTATAACGCTTAAATACTTTTCGCACTGAAATTCGTGTTTAAAATGACTGTAAGACGAAAGTCAGTTTGAGTTATTAATACTTGAATACCAATTTTGTTAATAGATATCTAAAATTCTTTGCTTTATGACACATACATTTATATTTAAATTATCTTGTTGTAGCCAAAAGTAAGACATTCCTATTTGGTTCAATATATTTTTTATTTGATAAGCCCAGTTTTTTTCTCTGTATGATAGCTCATTATCTGCATCTTCTTTTAGCATGTTATACATTTTTTTAAGAATTGAGTTATCAGGTGTCTTAAGTATTTTAAACCAGTATTTGAACATTATGATTTTACGGTATATTGCCATTGGATATCTCCCTATTTCTCCATATAATGCATCTAGATTTGTTGATTTACGGAAACAAAGGATCTTTCGAATAAATTTACAATGTACAAGGTCTATATTTGTACAATCATAGTTTCCAAACACTTCTGCGCTATAATTTAAGACGGATCCAACTAGTGTATCAAACAGTTTACATTTATCTTGAATCTTTAGACCAAATTGGTTAAATACTGTAAAAAGGTTATGTATAGAAAATGATGAATGTTGAGCAAGATGCTTTTGTGTCCGATTCCAATGTCCATTTTTAAAGAAATAAACGCCTAAATATTTAAAGCTTTTAACAATTTCTAAGGCCTGACCATTGAAAATGAAGTTAAACGTTGAATGTCTACCTTGTTCAAATATCATTATTTTAGTTTTAGATGTGTTAACTTTTAGATTCCATGTTTGGCAGTATAAATTCATTTAACATTGATTGTAATGCATTGGGTGTATTGGCAAAAAGAGCTGTATCATCAGCAAAAAGTAGCATATATAATTTTAATTCATGAACGGTGAAAATTCCATCAATGTTACTATAAATGTTATGAATTATGTCATTAACGAAGAATAAAAATAAAAGACTTGAACTTGGGTCCCCTTGTTTTGCACCTATGTTTGAGGTGAAGTTTGGTGATATCCCTTTTTTAAACCTTACCGCTGATTTTACGCTGCTGTACATGCTTTCAAGTGCTTTTACAAATTTTGAACTAACATTTTCCTGGATTAGTTTTTGAAAGATAAACGAACGTTGTAATTTATCAAAGCATTTTTCAAAGTCTACAAAGGCTACGTATAATTTATTTTTATCAGAAAGAGTTTTTACTATTATTGAGTGAAGTATAAATATGCAATCTGTAGTTGATTTTCCTTTTTGGAATCCGTATTGATTATTTATTATAGTTTTATGTTTTATAGTCCATGATGTTAGGCGATTAAGTAATACCTGTGAATATATTTTAGCAATAATTTTTATCAAAGTTATACCCCTATAATTTATGGCATCTTCCGGGTCACCTCCCTTATGTATAGGAACAATAATTCCTGATCCCCACTCACTGGGATATTCTCCTGTATGAAATATCCTGTTAAAAAGTCGTAGAATAAAATCAGACGTTTCATTAAAAGAGATTTTAAATATTTCCGATATAAGCGTATCTATTCCACTACTTTTATTATTGTTTTGTGAAAATATTGCTTTATGTAATTCTGACATATTAATTTCTTTATCTAAATCTTCATCTATAATATTTTGATTATAAGGTGTATTTACAGTTGTTGTCTCTGTGCTATACAGTGTTTTAAAATGCTCATATAGATCTTGTGTTGTTAAAGTTTCAGTCCTTGTTTTATTTTCAGTGTACTGCCTTCTAATCTTATTCCAGAATTTACGTGGTTGAGATTTACTCATTTCATTTACCGCCTCCGTGGTCGAGGGGTTAGAGTCGATGACTTCTAATCCAGTTACCTCTCTGGCGTGGGTTCGATCCCCGGGAGATCCTTTGGTAGTTTAGCGCGGAGAAAGGTAGTCTAGTACTGGTGTAACTCTCCAGGAACGATGGTTAGGAAACTACCCGCCTATATGACTGAAATACTCTTGGAAAAAGGCGTCAAATGAAACAAACAAACAAACAAACAAACTCATTTCATTTAAGTTTTGCCTCTCATTAAAGTTATGTTTTTTCTTTTGGGTTCGTTTAATTTTGTTATAATTATTTTTATAGTTTATATATAGATTACGAAGGTTATCATTGTCTTTGTTTTTTACAAAAGCATTTCTTGCTTTTTTGAATTCAGCTCTAGCAGTGTAACAGTCAGCAGTGAATCATATTTTTTTCTTTAATACTTTATTTATAGATACAGTTCGTGTTGTTCGTGTTTGTCCGAAAATATCATTTGAACAATCGCTTAAAATCTTAATAAAAGATTGTGATATAGTATTAATATTTTCGTTTTGGTTAATTTCATTAGTTAGCTCTAATATATTTCCTCTTTTTGAGTTTAAGCATTCTATAAATTGTGAAATTTTTGTATTGTAAAGTTTCAAAAACGTTTCTTTGTGTATTTCAATCGGCGGTGAATCGTGATTATAAAGGAGTATAAGTTAAACTGCAACATGTGAAATAAATCCTTTGAATTTCAAAAGTTTCATGTAAAATCTGAAAGTAATCAACATCAATCTGAAGCTGTAATTGGTTACTTACAATTATTGTAATCAATTTTGAGCAAGGTAATCAATAACATGATGATTACAGTGTAATCATGTAATCAATTAAAAAATCGATGATTACAATTAGTGATTACCCCAGGTCTTGCTCTCAAAGAATTTTGTCCAGAGATTGTTATCGGGTACATAAATATTTGATAGCATAAAGCTCCTTTTTCAGAACTCATATTTTGATACTGTAGTTACTATGCTCAAAAAAAGTATGATCATTTTGCAACGAAAAACTACCATGAGTTACATTTAAATGAATCATTAGATCACATGACTGACAGTTATCACCTAATTATCAACTTATTATCGGCGATTTTTTTACAAACTCACTTGCAAACTCTTCATATATTTTTAACGGAGCCGCGCCATACCCGCTCCGGCGAACTAACACCTGATGATTTCGCCCTTTGCCCCTATGCTTTATTATTTTTTCAATCTTATGTAAATCTTTCTCTGATTTTATTACAGTTGGCAATTCAGGCTCATACCATCTTCCAGATATTAAATATCCATTCATATCTTTCAGTATATACAGTGGTAAATTGTACTTCTTGTACCGGTCTGCAATCTCAAATATCTCCTGTGAAAACATTTGATTAAAGCTACGTTTAAATGTTCGCCGGACATAGCTCACACGCATTAATACTTACATTTATTAGTAACTCGAGTTAAAGCTTATGCATAAGGCCGATTAATATACAACAACAACAACAACAATCACTTATATTTTCCAGTTAGTTTACAATAGTAACAACATGACATATAATCAATAAAAGTTTCAAACAGTATGTGGGTTTAACTTAGAATTAAGTATGATTTTTTTCAGGGGGACAGTAAAATAGATTATGAAATAAAAAAGAAAAATATACATAAATATTTATATATGGCATTGTCATATTGACTTAGACAATGACGACAAAATTACTGTGGATTGTATAAATAGCCTCTTTTCTGAGTAAAACTACCGTGGGATTTTTTTGCTATAATCTATAAATACAATGCGTATTTCTATAGTAGATACGATGGCACGATTTCCATGATATTGCGCTTGTTGATAAATTATAAATAATAGTACCGTCTCGTTCGGAAGTCACGTGCTATGTTTTTTGCGATTTGATTAGTTGGGACATATACAAAAATAAAAAGGTCATGTTTTGGACAAAACTGGTTTCATTGACTGGATGTATATCGATTGTTATTTTTAATTCTATACGGATTTGCAACTTGAGAATGGTATGTTTTCAGTAGATTACCTTTTGAATGTTTGTTTGTTTGTTTGTTTCATTTTACGCCTTTTCCCAACAGTATTTCAGTCATATAGGCGGGTAGTTTCCTAACCATCGTTCCTGGAGAGTTACACCAGTACTAGACTACCTTCCTCCGCGCTAAACTACCAAAGCATCTCCCGGGGATCGAACCCACGCCAGAGAGGTAACTGGATTAAAAGTCATCGACTCTAACCCCTCGACCACGGAGGCGGTCTCCTTTTGAATGTATTCATAATCTCGCGTACAAAGCGGGCGATATTAATCAGTAACTTTCTTGAAGTTGAACACATTAGGGATGAAAACTTCAATCAAACCGAGCCTGCAACATTTTCAATTTTGCCGTGTTGGGCCTTCTTTAGGGATTCTTTATTTATCTATTTTATGATCACATCCGTGTTATTTGTGCCGTGTGGCGGCTGTAAAAAGTCGCCCCGTACATTTAATCAATGATGTTATATTTTCGATCCTTGAAGATCGTTCAGCACGACATTATTGTTGTGCTTGTATTTTTAGTTTCAACTTTTCGGCATTTTCTAGTTGGGTGGTTCCAATATTCCTACTTGAATAATGTTGAATCACCCTTAGGATATGTTGCCTGCTTTTTAAATTTGTCTTTTGACGTCTTCTCTGTGATACGCAGGCTTCATAACCTCTGATCCCCTTTCAAAATTCTATTTTATTTAGTTCCGCCCATTGTTTTCTCGTTTAGGGCACACGCTTTTTATTACTTGGGGACCATACGCCGCTTTTCATGGAATGGCACGGAAGTGTCACATTGAAGGTTCCATGATAACCGCCGTATGAATACATCTTCGGATGTTTCAAAATTCTACAATTTCATGTTTAAATGTTGAATTCTGCTTAAGTCGGTGCTAGGGGGCGTGGACGGTAACTTGCACTTTCCAGTACCGTCCATGAACAGGCTCAATCAAACCGAGCCTGCAACATTTTCAATTTTGCCGTGTTGGGCCTTCTTTAGGGATTCTTTATTTATCTATTTGATAATATTTGGTCGAGTATAATAATATTTCGGAATGAATTTTGTTCTTAACTCTTGGAAAAAGGACAATTAAGGAGAAAATGGAATTCGTCTCCCAAATCGTTGAGCTGACAGTGGCGACATTTACGTTGCTCGTAAGGGACAAATGACTGTCTCCATCTACCTGTTTCTATTGGCAACCTATGATTTCCGGTTCTAAAGTAGAAAAGTGACGATCTTAAGTTATTTTGGTAAATTAATCAAATAATGTGCTAAGTTTAATTCAGCTTTAAAGAGACGGTAATTTAATCCCTTTGAGGTGTTAGTTAATTGATAGCTCCAGTTTTGTAAGAATTGGTCTAACAATTTGCGCTTGATAAGAATACCAACATTCTTTAAATTAATATTATTTTGGTTTTCCCATATATATATGTAACCAGTATTATTCAAAATATCTTTTATGTGTTGCAGCCATTTGAAGTTAATCGTTGAATTAAGCATGTTTTCATAACATATTCTGGCTACATTATTTTCCTTACCCATAATCAGTTTACACCAGTAATTAATCATTCTAGTTTTTATTTCTATTTCTAATGGGTAGCGGCTTAACTCTCCATAGAGCATATATAAAGGGGTGCTTTTTAGCTCACCTGAGCATATGCTCAGGGTGAGCTATTAGGATCACTCTTCGTCCGTCGTCCGTCGTACGTTGTCCGTTCACACTTTTCAAACGACATTTGCTCTGAAACCATAAGGCAGATCATAATGAAACTTCACAGAGATGTTCCTTGTGTGAAGCCTTAACAAAGTTGTTCAAAGAATTCCATTCCATGCAGAACTCTGGTTGCCATGGCAACCAAAAGAAAAAACTTTAAACATCTTCTCCTAGAAAACCCAAAGAGCTAGAGCTTAGATATTTGGCATGAAACATCTTCTATTGAGTGTCTACCAAGGTTGTTCAAATAAAATCCCTGGGGTCAAAATTGCCCCCGCCCCAGGGGGTCATTGATTTTCCCTATATGCATATAGTAAAAACTTAAAAAAATCTTCTTTTAAAGAACCCAAAGAGCTAGAGCTAAGATATTAAGCATGAAACATCTTCTAATGAGTGTCTACCAAGATTATTCAAATAAATCCCTGGGGTCAAAATTGGCCCCGCCCCAGGGGGTCATTGATTTTCCCTATATGCATATAGTAAAAACTTAAAAAATCTTCTTCTAAACAAGAGGGCCATGATGGCCCTGTATCGCTCACCTGAATACGTTTGTACTTGAAGGCAACAAAGAATCAACATATTGAAAAATTACTTGGAAACGAATCTATATAATATTGTCCAAAATGTTCTTGACAAGATTGTTACCACAAAGAATTAAGTATGAAAAAATGACTTAAACATTATGCAAACGATAGCACTGCACTTCTTTCAATGTGATCAATCTATAAAGTTTCAAGTTGAATATCTTAATACTTTTGAGTAATCCCCCGGACAAACAAAATTGGATGATTGACAATTGGGCAGACCAATGTTTTTTCAGGTTAATGAGTTTTTCTATTGTCTTTTCTTTTCTTTTTATTTTTTTTGTGAAGCTAAAAAATGTTTATGGAATGAAGTCCTTTGTTCTAAGCTTTTAACTTTTTCTCTTGCGGGAAGCCATCTTTTACGTCTTTTGTTTACTAAAAAACGCGGGAAAAAGGGATGCAACTCTGTGAAGTCACGTGACAAAAAATGTTTAAAAACGTTGTTTTATATTTGGACAGAAACTCTAATTTTTTTACCTTTTGCAATATTGCAATCGAATCCTAAATCTGTTTCTTGAACGATTTTATTGTTTTAAAATACATTTTAAAAAAAGCATGCAAAACTTGCATTTGAAAAAATGTTTTTCAGCTTCCGCAGGACTTTATTTCAGGTGTTGGACTAAAAACTGACCCCAAACCCGTTCTATATTAATACAGTAAATGCAATAAGCTATTGTTATATGCACAAAGACCCAACAAAGGGTTGCTAAGAAGTGGGATGAAAGCAGTTATTTTTTAACATACATTAAACTATTTACAAGTAAATTTATATGATTTAAGACCAGTCGATAGTATTTTGAAAGGCAGCATGTGAAACCATAGGACATTTCATAAGGCAGTTTTAAGGAAAAATTTATGAACTTATATATAAAAGTAAGATTAATTTATGATTGACCAATAAGTTTTCTATTAGTACAAAATTTTCCCATTGCAATTTTGTAAATACCAGATCTAATGTTGACCCTAGATCTGTTTGTTTGGCTCTCGTATTTTTTGTTCACATAAGTAAATGTTTTAGCCATAAAATGTTCAAGATTTGATGTCATTTACTGAAAATAATCAATATTGAAGGTCTCCCATGATAAGTAATGATTTACCGGAAGTCAATGTGAGGAAAAAGCTCTTTTTTCAAGATTTGAGATTAAGTTTGTGAAGTGGAACGCCCAGGGGATTTTTACACCATTACAATTTGCATTTGTTTTATCCATATAATCTTGCATGTTATGGAAATCCACTCAAGGTCCTTTGTAACTATAGCATTGGGAAATTTAGACACAATGACAATTCATCTTTTACCATACAAGGCTAAAAAACCATGAGGGGGTCTGAATCTCTGGTTGTCATTTGATTTTGATTTCATTTCTGAAAAGTTTGAAATCCTTAATTGAATAATCTGAATTTTCATCTCTTTGGACTAAATCTTGTTTCAGAAAAAACCCAATTTACATGTGCTTGACAAGATATTTTTTTGGTCCACAGACACATCTTCAAAAATGTTTTTGTGCAAAGATCTACAAAATTATTGTAGACTATTTTAAAATTTTCATCAGAGTTTACTGTATTCAAGTGGAATATAATATAGTTGCAATTCTTAGCTTTTCAGAAACTTAAGTCCTCTGGCATTTTCTTCAACAACACCTTTATAAAGATATTGCTTGTGTTCATTTAAGTTTTGCAATATTGAGAGATTCCTTATAGAGATCTTACCCTGCTTAAATGAACATAGTGGATATGTGGAATTTTTTCTGGACTTTTTCCGCTGTGACAAAAATCAATTACAACTTTGATCAAGATTTAGTTCCCTGAGCTCTAAATGAACAGGGTTCTTTCCTGCAGATGGTTTGTAATTTGGGAAACTGAAATTTCTATTTTATTGTTTTCTTGGTCTGTAATGGAAATGTTTTCGCTCTATGTCAAAGGATGTGGGAGTCCAGACTTCCAAATTAATGCAGTCATTATTTAAAAAACTCTAGCATGATTATTTTTTTCGTCTTTCAACTGCCAAAATTCGAGGCATCGGGTCCAAACTTTTACCCAAATAATTACTGGGTCTATTGGTTTCTGTTTGTTTATATTCTATATATGTTTTAAACGACACATGATGCGCCATTTGTTATCCATCTTCAGTATCTATTTATTAACAGTCAAGTTCATATATTTCTAAATCCCAAATTACAACAGTTACTTTGTAAACTCGCAAACCCATTTGTAGTAAATTAGTATCTGTTTTGGTATTCTTTGCAAAAATTTTCATTCTGTATATTTTCTGATATGTTTTTATTTACCAACAATAGAGTCAAGGACAAGGGATTTCAACTTTTCTTGAGAATTTAATGTTATTAATAATTTTCTCATTAATTCATAAATGCAAAAAAGGGAATTTTCAGCCAAAATATGTTGTGGTGCAATTATTGTGGATATGTTACAGAGTTTGGAATCCAATACTGACATGCTGGATTTGTTTTTTGTCATTGTCTGTCAATTTATTATGACGTAATCTATTCAACAATTCAGCAAATTCACTATCATCCTTTTGTCGCATAATCTCAGTCAACTCAAACATAGTGAAATGATCTTGCACATTTGTATGTTATGAATATAAAATTTAGAAAATAGATATCAATTCTGTTTAAGAAATAATATATCCAAATTTGGCCAAACAGTGATATTATCGCTCAATAACATCAATGTTTTGGAGTTCGGATGCGACAAATTATATCACGAGGGCGTAGCCCGAGTGTTATAATGATGCGCATCCGAACGACAAACAGTGATGTTATCAAGCAATAAAAATCACCAATTTGGATATATTATTTTCGATTCTAACACGGCATCAACAAATAAATTGCTGCTGTACCTGATATTAAGCAAAATTGCGCCTGATTTGTTTCCGTACTTATTTTCAGTCGTGTTAGAATGTAAAATAATACATGGTTTGAGTTCAAATGCGTAGTAATATAAATCACGAAGGCCGATAGGCCTTCGTGATTAATTACAAAGCATTTGAACGAAAAACTTGCATTATTATACAATATCTATTTCCATGCAAAAATATAATTATTATTATACCTTATAGGTAATTTAAATGTTGCTGTTTTTTCTGTACGTGTAAATTTTAAAGTAAAATATTGGCAAGTTCTTTTTGCACCCATCACTTGTAAAATAATCCACATTAAAAACTTAAGGATGTTTAGTCGGTTAGTACTTACAATATATTATATAGATATAAATCGGATAAAAAGCGTAAACATAGCAGTGACAATACGGGTGGGGAACAGGTAAAAAATCCTAGACATGGCCGGTCGCCCCCGGATAAAATAGACTGTAATACTAGTTTGGCAGAAACTTTACATAACGCTAATAGCGTGTTGTTATTATTCCTTAATCAGTGACCCGCCCCCTAATTCAACACCTCCGTTGACATCAGTGCCCCCGCTCCCTATTCCGGCGGATATTTCTACCAGCACTGACACACATACGGATGCTATCATTGAATATTTGCGAAGAATAGAGCTGAAGCTAAATCATGTTGACCAGCGTCTCAATACCTTGGACATACTTGAGCAAAAGGTGAGCAGTTTTGAGATCGACCTTAAAAAATTATGGACTTTTGTACATGATAGTAACCTAAAAATGGATGACAAGGTATCTAAAATTGACTCGAGGGTAGATAGCCTTGAATTTGCTCTTGGTCAGGCACAGAGCGAATTGGATCAAATGCATCAAACTGAAGCTCAGGTCAAGGACGATTTACTGTATGTCAAGTCACAAAGCATGCGTAACAATTTAATTTTTGGTAATATTCCTGAACCTAAACAAGAAACGTGGGAAAATAGAGAGCAGACTTTACGCCGATTCTTTGTTGACCATTTGAACATCGCTCAGCAGTTAGCGGACAATTTACAGTTCGAACGTGTCCATCGCATGGGAGATTATAATCAACGTAGCGGTAGTCCACGCAAAATAGTTGCCAAATTTGCCTTCTACAAAGATAGAGAAATGGTGCGTCGCCTCAGAAGAACCAAGCTTAATGACACTCAGTTTTATCTTCACGAGCAATTTCCACCGGAAATTGTAGCACGGAGAAAATCACTCTTACCGAAACTTAAAAATGCCAAAAAACAAGCTCGTCAAGCTTGGTTAGCCTACGACACGCTTTTTATTGACGGGGTACCAGTAAGCGATAAAGAGTCCGACAGAAGCCAGATGCAGAACGGGAACCGGAAGTAGGGACTCGATGAGGCTGGACTGTCCATATTATCATGGAATGTAAATGGACTTAGTAGATCTAAATTAGAGGACAATGATTTTATAAAGAAACTGTGTAATAACGATATTATATTTTTGTTTGAGACTTGGGGTAACAAAAATTCTAATTTTGATATAGATGGGTATACAACTTTTAATTTCTATCGTAAATTTCAGAACCGACGTGCAAAGCGATCTAGTGGTGGGGTATTAGTATACATTAAAAATGAAATAAATAAAGGGGTAACCGTTGTACAGAATCATTTTGACACTATCATTCGGTTGAAACTTGATAAAATATTTTTTAATCTTACAGATGACATATATTTAGCTGGTGTATATATATGGGTGGAAGGTTCCCCTGCTTATAACTTTATCAATGGTGATTTATTTGATATTGTTCAAAATGGTATTTTACTTTATGAAAATCGTGGTATTACATTGTAAACTGGCGATTGGAATGCACGTACAGGTAATGGAGACCGCAAGGATTATATTGTTTGTGATCGTACCGTTAGTTTTACAGACTATGAAGATTATTACCCCGACATGCCTAAAGAACGTGTGTCCATGGACTGTCTACATAATAACTCGGGTATTAAATTATTACATGTATGCAAGGCTAGTTCTTTACGTATTGCAAATGGTAGGCTTGGTCGTGACTATAATAATGGAAACTATACTTATATATGTTCATCGGGATCTGGTGTCATTGACTATCTATTGTTGAAAGAGCAATATTTCAGTTTAGTTAGCGATTTCTCTGTACAGAGTTTTAATGAATGGTCTGATCATGCTTCTATATTATTTTCCATTAAATGCCACGTATTGCACGAGAATAATGATATTTATTATGAAAGCATTAGTTTACGATGGAATGACGAGTTACGGAACGAATTCCGTAGAGGTCTTATATCACAACTACCACGTTTAAATACTATTACCGAAAAAGTTGATTTTAACGATAGATTACAGTTAAATTCATGTATAGAATCCTTTGTAAATGTTGTGAGAAGCGTGGCAGATCCATTATTTTGTAAACGTAGAATAACATATATTACACCACGTGCCGATGGTAAACTATGTAAAAAGGCGGAATGGTTTGATGAAGATTGCAATCGTTCAAAAGAGGTATATTTAAATTCTGTATATAAATATAATATGTGTAAAAATGATGTAAATAGAATAGAATTTTGTAAAAATTAACTAATTTATAAAAATGTTGTTAAAAAAAGAAACGTAGTTATGAGTTAAAAAAATAAAGAGAAATTGAACGACTTTGTCACTGTAAACCTAAGGATTTTTGGATATTGTTTACTAAAAAGGCGATACATAAGAATAGTGTTTCCATAGAAGCTTTTTATGAGCATTTTTCTACCCTAAGTAATGATTTGCCAAATGTTTTGCATGCCGAAAGTGAATTATTTTGTGAAAATTTAGATTTTTTTAGTAATGATGTACTGTACGAGGAGCTAGATGAACCTATAACAGTTGATCAGATAAATTGTGTTATTCGTCATTTAAAGAAAAATAAGGCTTTTGCAGGTGACCAGTTATTGAATGAGTATTTTATAAATTCATCCGATATTTTATCATCGCATTTAGTTGATATTTTTAATGGTATTCTGAACTCTGGCTTTTTTCCAGATTCATGGATGGAAAGTTTTATTGTACCTCTGTTTAAGAAAAATGACCCTGCACTTGCTAGTAATTATAGAGGAATCAGTCTCGTTAGTTGTTTTTCAAAGATATTTACAGGTGTTCTGGATAACAGATTGACAAAATGGTCTGAAGAAAACGATAAAATTAGTGATGCACAATTTGGTTTCAGGAAGGGTCGCTCCACAGTTGATGCTATTTTTGTTTTAAATGCTGTTGTTAATAAAATTTTAAATGAAAATGGACGTTTAGCATGCGCCTTTATAGATTTTCAAAAGGCTTTTGATAGTGTTATCGTAATGGTTTATGGTTTAAACTATATAATATTGGTGTACGTGGAAAAACTTTAAGAATCATCCATGATATGTACTCTAAAGTAAAAGCACGAATAAGGGGCTGTAAATCATATTCAGATTTCCTGGAATGTTCAATTGGTCTTAAACAAGGGGAGGTAATGTCCCCGATATTGTTTTCTATGTTTTTAGAAGATTTAGAAATGTATTTATTAAATGATATTAATTCTGGTTTAACATTATACAAATATGGACTTTTTAGCTGTTGAATATGATGTGATATGTACTGAAAAAATTAATATTAACCGAGGCGATAGCCGAGGTCAATATTAATTTTTCAGTACATATCACATCATATTCAACAGCTAAAAAGTACATATATGTTTTATTATATAATTTATAAATAGCTTTTATATGGCTTATCACATACGACAGAAATCATTATTTTTCAGCTTGTCTACTGTTTCTATAATTTGGCCCTTTCCATTGGCATGCTAATCCCTATTGTTCTTAAAAATGAAAAATGGTAACTAAAATAGACTTATTTGACTCTTATGTACACCCTACTCAACGTTTTTTTCAGAATAATAACAACAAACTTGGCGTGACGTCACGTCAAAGTCTCGCGTCTTTTAGGGGTTTCCAGAAAATCTATTTTTAGAAGAAAAACCGGTGAATATACTCTGAAAATCTATTTTTAGGAAAAAAAACAGTGAATATACTCTGATATTGACCTGTTATTTTTTACAAAAAGTTGCTTGTTAGCCAATCAGGGAAAGGCATTTCAAAGCTATTTATAGATTATATAATAATAGATGATATTACATTTATTCTCATGTTATTTGCTGATGATATTGTTATTTTAAGTAAATCCCCTGAAGACTTACAAAATAGTTTAAATACATTACATAATTACTGTACTTTATGGGGCCTTAAAGTAAATGAAGGTAAAAGTAAGATTATGGTTTTTAGTAAGAGGGGTCCGATTAGAAATAATGAGTATTGGACATATAATAATATTCCCTTAGAAATAGTCGACAATTTTAATTATTTAGGTACTGTTTTCAACTATACAGGTAGTTTTACTTTAAATCAAGAGTATTTAGTAGGGAAAGCCCTAAAGGCGTTAAATGTTTTATTGTTCAATTTAAAACAGACACCAGTTAAATTTAGTACTTCTTTGCAATTATTTGATGCTTTTGTTGTATCTATTTTAAATTATGCCTGTGAAATATGGGGATTTAGTAAAAGTAAGGAAATCGAACGAGTACATCTAAAATTTTGTAAGTCCATGTTGTGTGTTAAGCAGTCAACTAGCAGCATGGCTATTTATGGTGAGCTGAAAAGGTACCCTTTATATGTAAACAGATATGTACGTATTATCAAATTTTGGTCAAATATTGTTAACAGTAATAATGTTATAGTTAGATACTTATATACATCAATGTTAAATGATATTAATAGAGGAAAAATAACTGGTTGTCTAATGTGAAATCATTGTTAGATAATGCAGGTTTGTCATATATATGGTATAATCCAAGTATTTATAACCTTAAAAATGTACATTTATTATTTAAGCAAACTCTTATTGATCAATTTATCCAGTCATGGTATCATAATGTAACAACTAGCCCGAGCCTAGGCACATATAGACTTTTTAAGACGTCATTTGATTACTCACTGTATCTTGATAAAATTCCTAAGAAATTTAGGATTGCTTTTGCAAAATTAAGATTGTCTTCACACCAACTTAGAATAGAAACTGGACGGTATGGTAATTGTAGAACTGAACGTAGTGAGAGATATTGTCTTATTTGTAATTCACGTGACATAGAAGACGAATTTCATTTTGTTAGCTCGACTATTCGAAGAATATGAGAGCTATTGTAGTCGCCCCGGCGTCGGCGTCGGCGTCAGCGTCCGCGTCGGCGTCTGCGTTGGTTAAAGTTTTTTGTAAAGTCAAATATCTCAATTATTACTTGAGATATTCAATTGAAACTTACAATACTTATTCATAGTAACAAGGTACATCAGATTGACAAGTTGGATAACTCTGCCTACAATATTGACAGAATTATGCCCCTTTTTAACTTAGAAATTTTGGTTTAAGTTTTTTGTAAAGTCAAATATCTCAATTATTGCTTGAGATATTCAATTGAAACTTACAAATACTTATTTATAGTAACAAGGTACATCAGATTGACAAGTTGGATAACTCTGCCTACAATATTGACAGAATTATGCCCCTTTGAAACTTAGAAATTTTGGTTAAAGGTTTTTGTAAAGTCAAATATCTCAATTATTGCTTGAGATATTCAATTGAAATTTAAACCACTTTTTTATAGTAACAATGTACATTAGTTTGCAAAATTGCATAACTCTGCCTGCAATATTTGCAGAATTATTTGCCCCTTTGAAACTTAGAAATTTTGGTTAAAGGTTAAAGGTCTTCAAAGATATTTACTTGAAACTTTACACTTAGGGTCATAACTGGAGGGTCATAATTGTATGTCACTGACCAAGTTCCATAACTCTATCTTGCATTAAGGCTGATTCATATCCCCTTTTCTACTTAGTCTCTTGGTTAATGTTTACATGCAAGTTTTATATATCTCAATAACTATTAAAGATATTTATTTAAAACTTCACATATGCATTTAGGGTCATAATTGTATGTCACTGACAAAGATCCATAATTCTATCTTGCATTTAGGCTGATTTTTCTCCCCTTTTTCAACTTAAAAATTCATTGTAAAGTTTTGCTTGTAAGCTGTTATCTCAATAACTACTGAAGGGTTTGTGCCTTTTTTGGAACAATTTTATGCATTCATAAAGCATAAAGCAGTGATTTACTTGATAAAACATCTAAATAACAAGCTTTGTACCTTTTCTGTCAATTTTATGTATTCAAAGGTAATTAGTATTATTATACTCAATAAAACACCCTTGTGACATTACCTATATCATGAATTTATAAAAAAAAATAGCCCTTTTGTGAACTTAAAAAATTTAACATTATCAAGGCTCTTTTACTATCAAGCACTTAGAATAGTCGAGCGTGCTGTCCTACTGACAGCTCTTGTTTGTATTTGTAGTGCTTATAATGATATACGTAAACAGTACTTAAAGAAATATTATTATAATAGACCTAGTGTCCATAAATTCGTTGAACTAATGCAGAATACCAACAGCAACATGCAACTTAAATTATGTAAATATATATATGAAGCGTTTGAAATACGTCAAGGTATTGTTAATATGATATCTGAATAAGCTTATTACTGTATATACCAAAAATATACTAATTGTCCGTGTTATAATTCAATAATTTCATGAAACATTTGACTGATTTTGACTATTATTTAGCTGTAAGTCATTAAATATACAAAATCTCCATTAGTTCAACCTCCTTGTTTTCTCGCTTCCATTTTCTTTCTTGTTTTGATTATTTGTATCATATTTTTCGCTAAAAATATAATTGTCTATAAGTTTGTGTCATGTTGACAAGTTATATTGTATCATTGTATATATGTATTGTGTAGCAAGAAACGTCATGTTTACGTTACCAAATAAAATATTTTGAATCTTGAATCTATATGCAATAATGTTCTTACTTACTCCATAGTGTGTTGCAAATGTGCAAGTAGTCAGGCAGTTATATTATTTACATATATGTTTATAATAATGTTATAACATGTAAATTATTATTTGAAATTCAATTGTGATTTTTTGCCTTAAATTATGAATGGGTCTGGTACTGTGGCAATTGTGAAAAAAAAATATCCAAATTACGAATTGTTTTCTTAACAAGAGCTGTCGGTAGGACAGCAACGCTCGACTATTCTTAGTGCTTGATAGTAAAAAAAATGCTTGATAGAGTTACCTCCTCCTGTTTACAGGTTGGGGTCATGATGGTGAACAAGTGTGCAAAGTTTCAGAGCCATATGTCAATGGACTTTGAAAATATTTGAACTATTACAAAAACTTTAACGTAAATTCTAAGTCGAAAAAGGGGCATAATACTGTCAAAATGCTTGATAGAGTTACCTCCTCCTGTTTACAGGTTGGGGTCATGATGGTGAACAAGTGTGCAAAGTTTCAAAGCCATATGTCAATGGACTTTGAAAATATTTGAACTATTACAAAAACTTTAACGTAAATTCTAAGTCGAAAAAGGGGCATAATTCTGTCAAAATGCTTGATAGAGTTACCTCCTCCTGTTAACAGGTTGGGGGTCATGATGGTGAACAAGTGTGCAAAGTTTCAAAGCCATATGTCAATGGACTTTGAAAATATTTGAACTATTACAAAAACTTTAACGTAAATTCTAAGTCGAAAAAGGGGCATAATTCTGTCAAAATGCTTGATAAGAGTTACCTCCACCTGTTTCCAGGTTGGGGTCATGATGGTGAACAAGTGTGCAAAGTTTCAAAGCCATATGTCAATGGACTTTGAAAATATTTGAACTATTACAAAACTTTAACGTAAATTCTAAGTCGAAAAAGGGGCATCATACTGTCAAAATGCTTGATAGAGTTACCTCCTCCTGTTTACAGGTTGGGGTCATGATGGTGAACAAGTGTGCAAAGTTTCAAAGCCATATGTCAATGGACTTTGAAAATATTTGAACTATTACAAAAACTTTAACGTAAATTCTAAGTCGAAAAAGGGGCATAATTCTGTCAAAATGCTTGATAGAGTTACCTCCACCTGTTTCCAGGTTGGGGTCATGATGGTGAACAAGTGTGCAAAGTTTCAAAGCCATATGTCAATGGACTTTGAAAATATTTGAACTATTACAAAAACTTTAACGTAAATTCTAAGTCGAAAAAGGGGCATAATTCTGTCAAAATGCTTGATAGAGTTACCTCCTCCTGTCTACAGGTTGGGGTCATGATGGTGAACAAGTGTGCAAAGTTTCAAAGCCATATGTCTATGGACTTTGAAAATATTTGAACTATTACAAAAACTTTAACATAAGTGGTTACGCCGACGCCGACGCCGACGCTCGGGTGACTGCAATAGCTCTACTTATTCTTATCGAATAGTCGAGCTAAAAATGAAAATTTACCCAAATGACCCTTTTTCAGTTTTTCACAAAGAATTTACCACTTTTAGAGGGCATTTTTTCGTCTCATACACTCATAGGAACTAGAGAATTGGATTGCGAGGCATTTTGTCGATCATATAACTGTTTTTCAAAATGTTTCTGCTACATCTACATGTGTATCTTTTAGTATTATCAAAGTTTATTTCATGCTTCCCAGTGTTTGATTTTAACATATTAGATGATTATATTCTGATAAACCACTAGTGAAATTTATAAACTATAATTTTCACTGTAGACGGACTATATCTGAATGCGGATGAAAAGAAAATCAAACTAAATGGAATAACAGGCAGAAAAAAATGCCGTCATACGTAAATTTTGCTTCTTTAGGAAAAGAAAGTCGATGTCACCATAAATCATGTTAAAAATATAACAAAGTTAGAGAACTTT